>NW_024344240.1:17734663-17833281 GCF_902729225.1 Pteropus medius
AAAAAAAAAAAAAAAAGATTCCGATAGCAGATGGCTGGTTGTTGTGATGTTGCTGGATTTGGTTTTGACTTTAATAAATAATTAACTTTTTAACATTGGTTTTGACTTTAATAAATAATTAACTTTTTAACATTGGTTTTGATTTTAATAAATAATTAACTTTTTAATCATTCAAAAAGTTTACTTGTCCCAGTAATCAGAAAATTTCTAAACTAGTTCAGTACTCTCATCTCATAGGTAAAGAAACAGAAACCCAATGAAATTAAATGGCTTATCCAAGATGCCTCATAGCTAAACTAAACCGAGACCAAAGTGGTATGAGTTCTCACTCTAGAACTACCTGATCAATGTGCTATTTGTACATGTAAATCTGTGTATGTTTTTAAAAGATGTTAATTTACACTGTCTCTTGAACATACTGTGCTTATTGCTAGCTACTCGTTTTTGTTCATATCATTTGTTTTATGTAATACTCTACTCATTCATTTCCTTCTATTTCATTCTAACAGTCCTCTAAAGCATACTCGTTATTCCCTCTCCTCTATAATATTCATCACAGCCACTCCTGATAATGAAGACCCTCATCCTCCAAACTCCTTATGTTTAAGCTTCTGATGTATTACCCTGCAATTTAGATTTTTTTTTTTTTTTTTTTTTTTTTTTTGGTAAGCTCTGGATAAGCAGGGACAAATGACTGTTTTTCATCAGAGCTTTGATCTTCCTGCTTTGCACACAGGAGGTAGCTTTTTGATTAGTTTTAAAGTCATAGTCTTTCCTGCTGTCCCATGGTGAACAGTATAGGTTATGACTTCAAGACCTTTTCTTCTATGTTTTGATAAAATTATGTTTTCATCCTGCTTTCAGGAGAATTCTTATTTTTCCTCTGAAGTATTAAGATATAACTGGCTATAATAATCATAATTTTCTTTTTGATTCTTGGTTTTCCAGGAACATTTTAGAAATGAACGCTACTATCAAACATATCATCTCTAATATCTGCTCCTGAAAATCGCTCTCACTTTGTTATGTGTCTTTATATATTTGTAAGGAACCTTTTATCACTTATGTATCTTAAGAAGACTGACTTTTCTGTCCCACATGGTGACAGATCCAATGGTAACAGTTTCTTTGCACAACATATAATTTTCATATATTTCTCATGGGGAGGGGTTGATTATAAACCTTTGGAGGAAGAAACAGACCCTCAATTATGGATTAGTATTGTCAAAAACAAACAATCAGGCAAGCAAATAATTAATCCTGAATCTGATCAAGCCTCTAGATGTACCTCCCAATTTACAAGAAGTAGACAGGTCAAAAGACCATTCTAAAGTCCACTAAAGAAAATAATTCAACAAAATCCCAATTTATTCAACAAATAATTTGAATGGGAAAATAAAGAAATGTTGGTGAAACTAGTTTAAAAGAGACATTGGAGTTATTTAAATGATTGCACTGTATGTATTTCATTGGATACCAATTCATACAAAAATAAAATGAAACATTTATAATATTTATAAGATGATTGGAAATGTATGCATCGAATGAATATTGGATGATATTAAGAAATTCTTTTTAATTTTAGGTGTGATTTTATTATTATGATCGTATTATTTACAAGTTTTAATCCTTTAGAGAAATATACTGATATATTATTGGATAAAGTGATATGATGTCTGGAATTTGCTTCAAAATTATACCAAAGGGGGAAAGTAAATGGGATGTATAGGAAACTACTGGCGTTAGTTGGTACTTGCTAAAGTTTGGTGATGGGTACACACCTATCTCTTATCTTACTTTGTAGGTTTTGTATATTTTTAAATGTTTCTATGACATATTTTTATAAGATTGCTATTTGAAATTTAATTTTGGTCCATATTTTGAGCCTTAAGATCAGTGGGCAAATGTGTAAACTCTCTACACCTCAATGTTCCTGCATCCTTCACAGAATTTTTGTGAGAACTCGATAAGCTATTTTATAAAATAATCTCCTACCAGGGTACATAACAGGGTCCCAATTATTAGTATCTATAATTATTATCAATAAGGAGATGAGAGGTCACAACTCTAATTATCTTGCTGATATATTGGTCTGTAAGTCTGTGACAAGAAATTGTTCTTTTTTTCTCTTTTTTTTCTTTTTTCTGCACAATACAATTATAATGCATATTATCCTGGAAGCTGAAATCTCTGATGCAGGTATATTACACAGTTTTTTCACCTAGAGGTCTTAATACTGAGTGGGGTTTTTGTCAGTCATTTTGTGGTCTTCTTGGATTCATCATTCCTCCCATGAAGTTCAGGGCCTTTGCAGAGCTTGCCTACCAAGCTCTACCTTTGGACCTCTCAGTTTAGTAAATACATGTTCTCAACAAATAATTAGAGCCCCTAAAAACTGTTCACGGTCAATTAAACCCTGTTTTAATGGTAGTAAATCTGATACTCTTTTGCAAATTTATAAGATATAACTCTTTGTTTATGGTAGGCTATTCTTTTATTTTCTTTCTCTCTCTTTTTTTTGGGGGGGGAATCAATAAATATATATAAATCTAAGTGAGTGTATAGATAATTACATTTTTCAAAAATAATATTAATCATATCTCTTACTCATATGTTCTTATGCAATACAAACTTGTCCAAATCCATCAAAAAATGGAGTAAAAATCTCCTCTCTTTGAATCTGGCATGGCCTCAAAATGCCTCTATGAACTAATGAATATAGAAGAAGTGACACAGCATGACTTTTGAGGTGAGGTCAAAGAAAGTTGTACAACTGCTACCCAATTCTTCTGGGACATTGCTCTAGGAGCATCCACAGGCCATGTAAGAAAGAAGTCTGTCTATACTGAGATCACCATGCTAGAGAGGCCTCCTGAGGCACTCCAGGTGACAGAGCAGCAGAGCTCTCAGGCTACAGCAGCACCAACTGCCACTCATAAGAGTGAGTTGTCTTTCTTGAGTGTCTATTCTAGGCTAACCTTTCCATGGCCATAGCTGTAGCCAACACCTGACTGCAAATGCAAGAGAGCCTCCAAGTGATAACAGCCTTTCTGAGCCCTGCTCAAATTTCTTGTACCTTAAATCGTGAGCAAAGTAAAATTATATTTTTAAATTGCCAAATTTTGAGTTAGTATTTAATTCAACAGTAGTAAGAAGAATAGAGTGGTTTCTTAAATTTAATTATTTTTCAATAAGCATACTTTAATGATTCTAAATTTTTCATTAAAATGCAGTAATTTCTAAGGCTAGCCCAAATTATTTATTTGCTTTCCCAAATTCTGTAAACAGAACTTTATCTCCTTAAAGATAGAGTTGTTTATTAAAGTAAATAAAACTCTACTTAAGAGGTGAGCAGAAAATCACTTCCGAAATAAAGGGTAATATGAATTTTGCTTTTTTCCCCCCTAGTTGTCTCAGTGATGAATAGCATTGTTCAGCTAGCCAGTGTCAGCAATCTGGTAAACATTATGTTGGACAAAGACCAGGTTGTCCTAAAACATCATGCTTTTTATTTTTTTCCTGCCCTGTGGCAGGGGTCCAGACTCCAAGATTTATTCATATTGATTTCCAACAATATTTTTTGTAATTCTGTCTTCAATTTAATAATTAGGATAATGTTGACACATTTCAGTTTTGGGCATGTGACCAAAACAATATTTAGAAGTCCAAGTTCCATCATAAAACCTGATCTGTTTTCCTCTTTTCCTCTTAAAAATGGCAATTTGACTATAATGATAGTTGGATCACATTTGAAAATCAGAAGCTTCCTCCTTTAATAAGATTGCCTTTCCAAATAAACTCAAGGAAGGCTTAAGCTTTTTGGTTCTCTGGTCATCCTCAAAGAGAATAGGAAAAGGTGAACCGCAGTTCCATGACATCTAATTCTTGGTTAGACATATTCTCTCCTGTTTGCAGCTTGGTATATTCAAGAATGCTATAGAATTCTGTGCTCATCCATGCACTAAGCCATGCATATGTTCATTTATTCATTTATCAAGAGTTTATTTATGTTTGAAAGCTAATTAAGTGTAAGGCATTTTGTTGCATAGATGATCTACAAAGATAAATTATTGCCATCCTTCCCTTTTGGTAGAGAAATTGAGTGTTTAAATAGGTAATTAAAAATATTGAATAATTATTATATATCATTAATCGTCATAGAATAATAAAGGTAAATGTAGATTACAGTGAAAACACAGAAGTTGACGAGCACAGAAGTTGCCTCAAAGCAATCTGCAGTTAAAAATTAATTGAAACTTGAGCATTATGATGTACGTGCTACAGGGCTTCCTCCTTTTATTAAGGCTGGATTGCAAACTGGTTTAATTCTCCTTTATCCTTATATTCAAGGGAATATATAATCTTCTTGCTACTCTTTTTGAAGGAGAAAAGTTAAGATTAAAGGGCCTTCTGCATTTCTTCTTTTTACTCAGGGAAATGAGATTCTGGCTAACCTATCCCCATCCTGTCGTCTGAAGCCAGGGATGATCTTACAAAGGAGAATGTATCACAGCTGTCACAGCTGCAGTCTAACCAAATGCCTTGATCCCACACAGCTGCCTCACTCTCCCTCCTGAGACTGAGAAGGAACCCAGGGATGTGTCAGTTTTCAGTCAGGTCAAGGAGACTGAAGCTTCCTTTGGCCTTCTTTGACGCCTTTCTTTCTCCTGCCCACGTTTAACTCTTTGAGTCAAGAGCCTTGGTTACCTGGGTCACTCTTGAGCATTATTCTTGCTTCATCTGAAGATCTGTGGTACTCCACCCTTACCCAATACTAACTTAGGTGACCCATTGAGAATGCTCTGTGCGTAGTGTCATACCGCATCTTGTAGGTGCTCTTTTGATGTATCTAAACTCCTAGTTAGGGTCACCCCACATCCCTGCTACCACACATAAACCATGAAAGTAACTGAGCTTCCAGAATTTTTTCTGCCCCTCTACAAAATATCCTTACTTTATTCTTCTGGGTTGATTTCATGGGAAAAGTCTAACAGTTTATTTAGCTGATATATAAGATTTGCTTCTAGAAAACCAGTTTCCCCAGACAAGAGAAAAGCTGTGTCATAGTACGTCCCAAGTGGTGACTACTACCACAATTTACACCAGTTGAAGCAAAATGATAAAAAAAGAGGAAAACTAACTTTATGAATTTTAGAGAGTTGTACATTTTTTACCTGACTTTTTATTTAAAATTAAAATATCTTTTGCAATATGAGGTACATTTTAGGACCTAGTAGTTATTTACAATGCTATTACATGGCAAAACAAAACATTCCATCTCCTGGCATCATTTCTACAGTATGTGGATGCAATCACTTATGATTGTAAAATAACAGTGATTCATTGTTCTCCATTCCAAACCCATTTTCCCCCACAAAGAAATGGTGTTTGGAGAACACAGAATTGCTTAGTAATTATACAGTTTTCTAACTTTGGTCTATTTACATCTGAAGGCAATGTGGCCATATTTAGGGCATAAGGGAAAGAAGACACTATTTTGTCTCCAGCTAGATAAGTCATATACTTATTGGAGATTCTCAATTTTAAATAAAAATAAATATATATATATATATCAGAAATATCTTCTTGTTATTAGACAACTATGTCTGAAATGGTAAACTGAATGTAACGGTTACTATAATAAAACATTTTTTAAATGTTTTCAAAATATAGAGGATATATTCCCATTTATCAAATGAGGAAATGAATTTTGAAAGTTTCAAAGTTACAGGTAATAAATGGTAAATCAGGGCTTGAGTTTGAGGTGTTAAAGGGCATAACCCAAGTTCTTTCCATTATAAAATAACTTCAAAAGGTATTTTCAATTCTTTTGAAACTTGTTTATAAGAAATGTATCAATAACTATTACTTTAATTTGGATAAATAGTTAAAACACAATGCTTGTGCTTATTGTATCTGTCAGGGCTGATCTTCCTTTTAGCGATAAGATGAAAGTCAGTACCTAGTAATGCTATTTGGTAACTCTTGATCCAAAGATGAATGGCTGATCCAAAGAGCACACAAGTAAAGGGAACCGCCTTCCTTCAAGACGCAAAGAACATAAAACAGAGCATCCAGTCACAGAATCCATATGAGGACATTTTTAAAAGATCTGACAAATATGAATTGCATTGTGAGCTTATTATTTTAAGGTAACACACAGATTTCTGAATTTGTTATTCTTACATTTATTTTTATGCTGTTATTTTTTGTAAATACTACAATTAGGAGAACAGATAAAGAAAGAAGAAATGAGCCTTATAAAATTCTGGTTCAAATTACAAGCTAAATTGCAACGATTTTAGTTAAACCAGTTTGGCCAACACCTATGGAGAATTCATTATTTCCTAGGACAGGTTAAGAAATGTTTGCTTTCTCAATCCATTATTCTCCAGAAAAATACAATGTAATACTGTTTTGCTAAGCTTGAACTAGGAACTAAAACAGTGTATCTTCCTGAAAGTCTCAAGTTTTCCTATGGAGTCATTACTCTCTTCTAGTTTCACAGTTTTTACTTAGCTTTGAAAGAACTGTTTAGAAATTTGATGTTTCACTTTGTCAAAAGTCTTAGTGGCAAAAATAGTAAAATATTTTAATAAAATGTTTGTTTATATTAAACATTGTTTAGATAATATGGTAACAAGGATTGTGTCCTTTAACACTGTAGTTTCTCTCTGCTAATTAGAAGCTTTTTCTGGGATAATCCTTGAGAAAACATTAGTCTTTGATACAAATAAGCATTCACATTTTTTATTTCAAAGTGCACTGCATTTTTTTCTTTATTATAATAATGCAAGCTTCATGTTCAGATCACTAGATAACATAAAGTTACAAATAAAATAAACTGCATTGCCTTTACTATAAATAAGGTTGTCCATTTCTCTTTCCTTGCTTTTTTTCTAATTTTCTTTCATCTTTTACTCCATATAATCATCATATAGAAAAAATACTTTGAGCCTCTACTATAAGTCAGCTACTCACACATATAACAGGATATCTAAGACTGATTGTGATTTTTCTGCAGATAAAGATATCAAGGTTCTGAACATCTTGCCCAAATCATAAAGTGAGCAGGTGTGTATTAGGTAGTAGTTGAAAATGTGAATAGAGTGTTTTCTTTAAACAGAAGTGGATTGCTCTTCTTTTTAAGCAATGTATTTTCTGTTTTAGAAACATCTGACCAGAATTTCTGACAGTGTATTTAAATATATATCTGTGATTTCATAAAGACTTGACAGTAACTTGGATGAGCCCATTGCTCACTGTTACTTAGTTATCTTGGTTAAATATGGGTTTCCAAAACAAATCATTATTACAACTTTAACTACTTCTTTTTTATATGAGTTGGTAAGCCTATGTGTAATAAAGGAATGATGTACACTCTGGGCTCTTAGAAATAAACAGAAAACATTCTCATCTAAAAACAACGTAAAACAAAACAATAACAACAACAAAACTATCATGAGACACCCAAGTCCATGAACTTGATATTTCTTTCCTAGCACTATACTCTTCTGTTTAGTTTTGATCAATAGGCTTAGGACTTTTTTATGAATAGACAATTGAAAAACTGTCCAGTGCTTTTATTAAAATCAAGCTTTATGGACCATATATCATGCAAAAAACTAAAACTATATTTATGGAAAAATAAAACTTCAGTGAAGTGACTAGATAAATCTTCCTTCCTTAAAAATATCAACACTTTATTGTTGATAGTATGTGGTGAGAGTAATCATGAATTCTTTTAATCTCGTTTAGAGGCAAAGTGACATTGAATTTGTATCATATTTCTTGGGGACTCAGACATTTTAGTAACTTCAAAAAAGTTTAACACTAGTATATCCATCAAATAACCATTCCTTTGTTCAGATATTTTGAAGCCCATTGTTTTTCTGCCTAAACCAAATATTCAGGGAATCTCTAAACACTTATAAAGTTTTTGTTGAATTTGGTAGCAATCTAATCTTCCCTGTAACAAATATAGAATTCAAGAAAAGAATAATCGCCACTAGTAGAATATTAGACTCACAAGAACAGGAACCATATCCATCTTTTTCATTCCTTTCTCCCCAGGGCCTAGAACAGATCTGACACTTTGTAGGCCCTCAGTATATTTGTTGAATGAATGAATGAATCCATCAGAATAATCATTTTACAGCGTTTCTATACACTTCTGTGAGTTTCAAAAGGCTACGTTAATATATATCAGTATTATTTGTTTTTCAGTTGTTACTTAACATGTTTTATGTTTTCCTGATTCCCTGTATGTAGCTTGTTTCAACTGTAGAAGTTAGCAGCAATTTTTTCCTGCAAACTCCTGCTAGAAAGCTGTTTTGAATAAATATAGGACTTCTAAAAAAATTGCCCTACTGTGCTACGGGGTTTCTTCCTCAAGGAACTGCACCATGGTAGAATCATTTTGTAAGGATTTATTTATTTTTCTTTTTTCTTTCCAATAAGAAAATACACTTAGAAAAGAAGAACATGAATCAGCTGTCACGTAAACTAAATCTGTTCTCTTTTGGTCCATCTGCTGGGACTTAAAACTTTCTGGAGATTTATCTCCTGAGTGTATTACTCTTAGAATTCCCAGGCTAAATTATTCTTGAAAGATGATAAATCAAACTGTATTTACAGTGTTAAGCTAAAGATATATGCTCTATGATTATACTGAATATTTATACCATACCTTAGTTATAAAGATTTACTCTGAAACTTTCTAAATAATATAAAGAGCTAGATTACAAAATAACAGCAGTAAAGGCAAAACTAAGACCAGGAGATTAAGGGAGTATTTTGATACTTGAAAGATTAATTTTTTGTTCTCAAAATTTACTTGCTTTGCTTCTGATAACTCTTCATATTTTACAACTTAGTAAGGTTCAAACTCTGTTATCCGGGCAAGCTAAGATTAGAGAGATTGCCCAGGTTTTTTTAATATCTAAGATTTCATGAAAACAAATCATCAAATTAAAATAAACCATCACTCTGGAATCACAGAAGACATTGATTTGTTCAAAATTTTATTTTATAGAAGTGGAACCATGATGCTTAAAAAGATTAAAAATAAAAGTGACGTTTCCAAGATTGCAAAGTGATGGAGCCATGACTTTAAAAAGAAAGAAAAACATCTCCTAATCTCAAAGCTACTTCCTTCTATCCTACTTTGCTTCCTTTACTTCTCATTAGGTGGCACTGTGTCTCATGTTTGGAATTGCTGAAACCCAAACTGAGAATGCTAAACTTTTAAGGAAGCCATTCCCAGGAATAAAACAAACAAGGTAGATAAAGAGAGCCTGCACCCCACTCACCCAAATCAGAACACTGAACCACTCGAAGATGGCATTGGCAGCGGAAGGGACACACTGGTCCCACAGGCTCTACGTCTTCCGGGCCTATCCCAGAAGCCTCATCTTCTAGCAGAAAGTCAAATAAGCCTCTCTGTTGAAACGGTCCAGCCCAGGAAACTTGAGCAAGCAAGAGGAAGATGATAGTTGCTTTCATGATTTATTTCATGTATTTTCACAACTAAGGAACCTAGGAAACAAACAAAAGGTTTAGAAGAGTACCATCGCCTAGTTTATAATACCTCCATATTAGAGAGAACATAGGTAAAAGTAAAAAATAATAAAATAATAATATTTTGCTTATTGTCAGGAAGCAGAGCATTAGAATTGTATTTAAAAGATGAAGAAGTATATTATAGACTAATTTGCATAGCTATTTGCTTATGAAGAAAATTTGAATGTTATTTAAATCTACTTGTTTTGAATTCTGGATATGAATTAAGACAACATACTATATATTCACATTATTTGCAAAATTGTTATGGATAAATCATGTTGAAATTTTCGATGCTCACTCAACACAAGCCATGTCACAGTCAAATAAAGTTTTGTTTATATGCATGATAGATCTCTAATTCCTGCTTCAGAAATATCTCTGAAGCCAATCTCGTTCCTCTATCCTACTGCATTTATCTTGGTCTAGGCCCTTCTCTTCACTCCTGTAAGTATAGTAAGAGTTTCCAACTTGTCTGTGACTTGAATATTTCCACTGTTCCAGGCCATCTTCCACTCTGCTGCCTGTCATCTTCTAAAAATTAAATTTAGTTTTATTAATCTTCTACTGCAAGCCCTTGACTTCCCATGGCTTGTCAATAAGGTCCACATCCCCTGGGGTATGTGTAAGACCATTCATAACTTGGTACCAACTAATATTCTAGCCACCTTCCTCTCCATTTTCTCTCCACTCCTAGTCCCCAACTTAACCCTGACATTCAAAGCTAATTGCCATTTAAAATACCTACCTTGTGAGAATGTAGTAAAGATTAAATGAGATAAAGAGCTTCCCCTGTGTATTCCCTGGCTCATCCAGGCAGGATGCTGCTTTCTCCCTCTTCTGTGTTCTCAAAGCACGTTGCTCTTACCTCTTTTAAAGAACTTATCACATTATATTGTAATTTGTTTTGCATGCTTGGTCTGCCCCCCCAACCCCCACTAGAAGATGTACTCCTTCAGGGCGTGTCTTATTATTCTTTGTTTTGTACCCAGGGTTGCACAATATTTTGCACATAAATGACTCAATTGACCATCAATTTATTAACATAACTTATTCAATTTTTTTCTAAGAAATCAGTCAGTGTGATTTTTAAACACAAAATTATCTTTTTCTTCAATATCACAGTTCTAGCATAAAAAAGATACTGAAAATCTCAACTTGGTATAAGAAAGATTCACTTTTAAAAATAATTCTATTGGATACTTTCTCAAACCGATCATTTTTAATAAACCAAAAAACACATATGCAATACCCTAACTGATTCTTATATGACTTATATATTATTTAGTTTTATCTATAGAGTTATTTTGTAAACAAACAAAAAAGTACAGTTTTGACAAAGCCATACAATATTTATCCTTTCATTCAACAAGCACTTAAAGATATAAACATCTGTGTTGTTGAGTTGTTTCCTCTCTAGTGGATCTAGACAAAAACCCCATTCTTAAAACATATGCAGATATTATTATTTTTAGTCTCATCATCTCTACTTTGAATTGTACACCTATAAGAATCCAAATTAAAGCTGAGCATTCATAACTAGAATTAAAGAACTATTTAGAGTTATTATCCAACTATAGCATATGCAAAAAAAACCAAACAAACAAACAAAAACTTTGAATACCCTAACCCTATGGTATCTTCTGGAAATTTTTGTCTAGATCCACTAGAGAGGAAACAAATATTTTTTCAGTTTCTTATACTTCTGTTCTTAGTTTATAGTTATTACTGAAGTATGTCGAAGGCAGCTCATACAATATGGGTCTGTGGCTTTTGATTTAAAATTACTATGAAGATTATTATTCACGCTGCTCCTTTAAGTTCAGTATCAGGTTTTCCCTGGGAACCCATTCCCACCCAGTTACTATATTGCTTTTTAACGGAGACCCTATTGTTTTGGCAGTGTTCCCTTGGATTGTATCTAAGGGAGGGGTTTTCTGTCTGTTTCATATTAAAATGCAAAGTTTATGGTTTACCGCAAGTTTGCTAGCCTTGCATATTTAATGTCTCACAATTTTGGAAGAAAAATGAAGCAAAGTAATTGCAGATTTATTAAATAGCAACTAGAATTAATGCAGATGTCACTTCTTGATCTTTTTTCTAGAGCAGAAAGTGCCTGGTTGTTTCACTAATCCGCAAAAGGAAATGTTGAGCATCAGCTCAAAAGACTATCATTTATATTTGTTTACTCTTATTAAAATAGTGCAAATTCTCTACACAAAATTATTTTTAGTTGAAGCTGAATGCAAACAGGCAGCTTAGAGCTGCTATTGCTTCTCTCTCTCTTTCTTTCTCTCTCTCTCTCCCTCTCTTTCTGTGTGTGTGTGTGTGTGTGTGTGTGTGTGTGTGCATTTTAACCCTGAATGTCCCAGGGAATAATAATAACATGTTTGGGAACTTTATAGAAATCCATCCATAAAATAACTTCTTTTAAATTAGTGTCATGATACCTGAAAACTCAGCATCTTAAAACAATGAATGTGGTCAGTAAATACTTATTTCTTTAGTAATTTCCTTCTCTTCTTAACAAATCAGAAAAATAACAAAAAAACAGCAGTTGCCCATGTAGAAACTAGGGATACTATTATTGAGATGACTGACTTTTTAAATTTCATTAAACTATATTGTGTTCTCAAAATAGATGACTCTTTCCTAAATGCAAATTGCTAAGAATGTCACTACTTCACTAAAGCTCAATGCCATAGTTTATAAGTTTTTCATCAAAAATAACAATCTCTGGTTTCTTAAACTACTTCAGCCCATTAAATTCACTATATCATTCAGATCAACATTCTTACGATGTCATTTATGCCTTAGAGTGACTTTAAAAGTCAAAATTTAACCCTCAGGAGATAAGTGAAGTTATAAATGCAGAGTAACGTTAAAATCCCCTAACACTAGGTGAATTAAAAACCTCAATAATAATATAAATGATTTAAAAATAAACAATAAAACCACATTTATCCATAAATAAGGGCAGCTATAGGAGGCATTTGGTTCTTTTTCTGGTCAAAACAGCAATTGCAAGAAAAAACCACAGGTATTTTCATTACCAGGAGGCCACTTAACTAGTGGTCATCATGTTACCCTGTTTTGAAATTAGAAAGAAAAATAACCTACACCTCATTTCACAGTGAATGTATCTTATAATAAAACTTCATTTGCATTGAAAATACTAACAGGGGCTCTTTACATAATAATCTGTAGCTGTCAGGTTATTTTAGTTAGGTCTTTAATAATCATCATAAATGTTTTCAATCCTTATTTTCATCTATCTTGTGACCATTTCTATTCTTTTCTGGATTGCAGAAATGTACATTAGACTTTTACAACCAGTGACCAGAGTTCACATCTCTGAGGTTTTAAAACTTCTTAAAATATCAAGAATTCAGGAGGGAAATAAATCCTTAAATATATAACACAAGTGCAAACACTATTCTAGTCTAGAATACTTTTCTATAAATACTTTCTAAAGAGCTAAACATTTCATTAGTACAAATACAAAATATATCAATACAGACAGTCATGTTGTTTGGTTATAGGTTTTTAATGAATACCTTTTTTTTATAAGAACAGAGAGAAAGAACTAAAACAATGCGTTTAACTATTATACCAAATATTTAACTTCTGTTTCCAACCAATAATTTTTCAAATGCTGTGTAAAGATTATTAAAAGTTTAGCACAATTATTTTTTTTCTTTTTCTCACCAAATAATGTCTATTTCTCTCAACTTGATCAAAGTTTTATTCGTCTGTAGCAGAGTTCAGGACAATTATTGAAAATCATACCTTTCAATCCGGGAATTTGCCACAGGAGCCCTCAAAGCTGAGATGTAATTACACTAAATATTCGGCCCAAGCAAAAGAGTTTGCAGGTGTGGAAAGGAGGAGGGGGGTAGGTGCTGCTCTGTGCCTGTCACTACGTTGAAAACCTCCTGCTTCTACTCCATAGCACAGTTAAAAAATAAGGTTTCCCTCAATGAACACTACCCGGCTGACACCCACATTAGATCATATGGTAATGATATGTCTCTTGTATTGTAGCCAGAAACTTTATCGGCCTCTTTTTCTCCCCATTTGCTTTATTCCTTCTACATCTGCTTAAGATTCTAAACTGCTTATGTAGTATAGTGGAGCAATTTGATTTGAAATTTGTTTTATTGTGTGGATTCATTTCCCTAAAATGGTGTAACTAAAGGCTTTGTTACCCCACCCCCAACCCTACTCCACTATCCTCCCTTTCTAGTCTTGTTTATAAGGAACATTTATTATACTTCTGAAAGGACAGTTTTTGTGCTTTCAGGATGTGTTAAGTTCGGCAAATGGAATGAAATGAATCTTGTAGTTATTTTCAATGTGGTCTGCGAAAATAAATGAGTAACCTTATGTGAAAATACTCATTTGGATTCTTACTTGCCTTGGGCTTTTTGTGCAAATTTAAGTACCACACCGTAGAGGTTTTCTATATATTTTGAATGTATTTCTAAAGTGTCTTGGATGAAAGCCATGATTTTACATAAAAAGCATGTCATTTATTACTTCTGTTACTCATAGTTTAAAATCTTTGTTGTTGTCTACCAGTTTTTTTTTTTTAATAAAACAAGTAGATATTAAAAGTTGGTCACAATTTAATTTAGCTTCTAAATGAAAACTTTTATTTTAATAGACTACTGTTTTATTTAATCCAGAACTTTGAAGAGGCCATAGAGTCTGTGGCTCTTTCCAAATTTCAGTAAATAAAAACAAGAAAGTGCAAGTACAAAGAAAGTTATTTATCTAGCTACTGGAAGGCTTTTGTCAGTTTTAGTAATTCCCTTGCTGGATGCTGTTAGATCTCTCTGTGTGTGTCTCTCTGTTTTGACTTATATCTTTATGCTCTGGCCCCCAGGCTGTTACCAGGTGGAAACTTGAAATCAACATCTGTGAAACATGAGAGATTACCCCTCCATCCTCCACCCTCCCTCCTTTCCTCCTCTAGCTATCTAAGTGTACAATTCTACAGTAAATACTCATTTGCCTTGATGAAATTGAATGAATTAAATTCTTGAGTGAGTAACAAAAGAGGGGGAAGGGTATTAACAAATTATATTTCACTTTATTTCCCAAGCTCTGACTCCCTAATGTTAACATGTTACCCCATTCCTCTTTTCCTTAACATTTAATAACCAGAAATCCAGTAATTCTGATAGTTTAGAAAGACAAGTATAATTTTCTCTGGACATTGGTGCACATGATCCCCTTACTTGGATTAACTAATTTAATTTCTTTTTCTGATATCTTCTTGTATGGCATATATCTCTTTTAGGACATGCAGTCATGTCTTCATATTATAGTTATTTATGTACATTTCTTAAACTAAGGGAAGTACACATCATCTTCATCTTTGTGGAGTCTCTGCACCCAGCACAATCATGGTATATAGTAAATTCTCAAAAACCACTGGAATAACTTCATAAAAACAGTGAGATCATTGGTTAATATAAGGTCCCTATAATGCCTGGTTTTACTCCTCCATCAAAAGCTCTAAGCATATCAACTCATCTTTCAGTAATAATTAGAGAGAGAGAGAATGAAAGAAGGAAGGAAGAAAGAAAAGAGAGGAATAAAGGTATTCAAAGTAAAAGTAGGACAGGAGGAGAAGACATGATATGTAGATCATCTTTTTTATATAGCAGAACAATTTTGGTTAAGGCTCACATCTGGGTCCTTTCCTCTGATAGTAAGCTGTGTGAACTCAGACAACTTACTTAACCCTTCTGAGTCTCGGTTTCCATATCTGTACAATAGATAAAAATAATTACCTAATTCATAATATTGGAGTGAAAATGAAATGAGGCAATATACATAAAGCATGCTAACTCAGAGCACAGCCCCGGTAAATTGAGCTCTTTTCAAATGAGCAAGAGAAATCATATTTATTACTTCCATTTTACAGACGAGAAAACTGAACTCCAATGATTTGCCCAAGCTCACAGACTGGTAAGAAGCACAATAGAAACTAATTAGGTGACAGATCTTCTGTCACCTAATTTAGTTTTCCATTACTGTACTGCATTTTAAGAAAGATCAAACTCCTAAGACATGGAAATTTAACTATCAAAATTCTTGGGTAACATATCTTTGCAGACTATTTTAAAAACTGTGACCAAGTTATAATTCTTTTCAAACTCTATATTTGTGCAGGAACGATGTTTCCAATTTTAAAATTTTGGTGAGAGTCTCACCTCCAAAACCCCAAGAATTTTACCTAACATCAGTTTATTTAAAATCTGTACCTTTAATTAGATGTTAAGTTACAAATATTGTCACATCCACTTTTAGATAGAAGAATCTAAGTCACAACAGTTACACACAGTTAAGTCACGAAAAAAACATGAGGCTGTCATCAGAATCCAGATCTCTTTCAATCTAATGGAAATGGAACAATTTTGAAGCTAGAAGCAGTGCTTGTGCAGAGATTGCTGAAACTTATCCTAGTTTGGAATGTGTAGGAGTAGGGTTCACAGAAACCTTGGCTGCCTTATAGATATTTGAAATATTCAAATTCAGAACACATACCACATCTGCTGTTAAAACCACTTAAACTGTGATTTCTACTGACAGCCCACTACTTAACAGGGTAACTACATTCTGCATGCTGTCAAAGTTCATTTTAAGGCTAGTCACTCTTTCTCATTGACATCGAATACAAGTGATTTAAATTGTACCTGCATATTAAGAATGTGAAGAGTGCCAGAGCTTAGAAAAGTCTCCTTATGACACTCTTTTATTTTCTAAGAGGTCTAAAAGCAAGTGATTATCTTCACAAACCTGATGTGACTGGTTTATTCTTCGACTGACTTCAAAGTCAGGTCAAGGGCTGCAGTGAGTTGTCTGATTCTTTCTTTCGCTAATCTAGACAAATTTTCTCCTTTAGCCAAGAACGTAGGCTAAGGTGGAATTCAGAGCAGCCTTGAATGTAGGTTGGCTTGAAACAAAATGTGGTAGTAGAAAACCATTACGTTGGCCATCTTTTTTTCCTACATGACTTCACTCCCCTGACCCTCCCCTACTGTATTCAGTGTCCTTGTGCCTTGCATAAGTTACTTAACCTCTCTTTTCTTAGGTTTTTAATCTATAACGTGGGGGTAACCATAGTACTACCTACTTCACAGATTTGTGGTGAGGTTTTAAAAAGATTAATACGTGAAACATTTAGAGCTATGAGTGACAAATCTCAAACAATACATAAGTATTGTCGCTTCTGCTGCTGCCACTCTTGTGGAGGTTATTGTTAAAACCTCTCTTTGAACACGCCGGTTCAATAACCAGACCGTATCTCTTTCCCACCCCAAGATGTTTTCTGCCGAGCAATGCGAGAAATCACCTAAACAATGAATGATATAATTGGAAAAACAAAGAATTCGTAGTTAGATAAGTGTGAGTTTAAGCCTGTAGTTTGTACTTGTTCAATAACTGCCTGGCTTTCTTCATGCATAACATTTTACTGGGCTCCAAGTAACCCTGCTGAAATCTGTTTATAGACTTTAGAAGGATTCAGAGACTCCAAGGTGAAGAATCTTTTCTCTGGGTAATGAAGCAGAAATAGCAATAGAAACAAGGATAGGGTAAGTTATAAATTAAGAGTGGGAAAAGATATGGAAATATGTACTTCTCTTTAACCCAAGTACATATCCAATTCCTTAATTCTCTGACTCTTCTTGAATGTTCAGGAGCATCTCTTTTGTTAATTATAGTCAGGAAATTTATTATTCTTTCTATAATATTGACTAATCAGTTTGTACTGGGAAACAAGCCAACATTTATTGAATATCTAGTAGTGTGTGCAAGGCATATACCTTTCTGTTAAATATAAGATAATTTCCAGTAACCTAACAATCAATCGATCAATCAATCGATCAATCAATCAATCAGCAAATATTGACTGAGGAATCACTCTGGGAGGAAAAGTTAATACTAAGTCCTGTGGAAGAGACCCAGAAACAAAAAGTATAAAGTGAAAGGCATGACCTCAAAGGACTTAAACAGTAGTAAAGACATAGGGTATAAGCAGTATATGTAGACATTTTAGAGTTATTCCAGAAAGCTTATAGTGCACTATATAATTATAATTCCTGGTCAAAGTAAAGTACAATGTAATTAAAAATACTTATCTTAGCAAATTGGAGAAGGGATGGAAGAGAGATTACACAGGGTAGTTAGGTAAGTGTTAACTGAGAACAAGGTACAATTTGAGCTGAATCCTGAGGGATAAAAAAAATGTGAAAGAAGAAAGACAGCTTTTTAGGCAGTGAAACAACTCTATCAAAACCTTGGCAACGGGAAAGCAAGGGACAATAAATAAATCAATGCAGCTTAAGTGAACGCTTTCTTTCAAAGAAGCCGTGAGCTCTTTTATCATCCTTGATTATTCAACAACTGTCATGGTGTCTGACATGTTGAAGTCACACAATAAATGAAGTTCTATGTCTATGCTAATAACTAAAGAGTGATAAGGAAAGAAATGAGGGTAGTGTCTGACTCTGGAAGGACTTGAAAGTCTCCCATGGAGCACTTATTTATTCATTCATTTGTTCGGCGAATATCTATTTAATGATTAACATGTGCCAATTACTGTGCTAGTAGCTGGATGTTATCAAAAGTACTTGAATGAGGTAATACTTTGATAAAAGTTTTATTTTAGCAAATCAAATCCAGCAAATATATGTAAGATGATAAAACTAGAATCAATGAAACTAATTAGTAATTATCACTTTCACGTAGGTGTTTTAATATTTTAGTAACAAGAAGATGAGCATGGCAAAAATATGGCCACTGTTCAGGAAGCTGATGTGATATATTAAAGATAAATAATTGGAGGACCTATTCTGTGCCAGGCACTGTGGTGTGTTCTTTAAATGCATAATCTCAGCTAAGACTCAGGGTACTCTATCAGTATTAACTCTAAAAGCACAGAGTTAATTCTTGAAGAAGTCATGCACTCCACACTCTGTTCTCTTTACCACTTCAACCAGCTGCTTTTGTTGTGTAATCAGTGGCCAGGAAAGAATCGACTTTTTGCTTGCATTTTTATCTCCAAGGAGAACATTCTTTAAATGGAAAAGGGCAACAAACAAAAAATAATTAAGTTAACTAAAGCTCTTGATCTATGAAAAAACCCTAAGAAATTAACCACTTTCTGTGAGTTCATTTTTTAGGGTACTAAAATAATTTGTGGTCTTCATAGTGACTGTACTGTGAATAATTATGAAGAAATCATGCAATCTGAATTATGGAATAAAAAAAAGGAAAGAAAAATTAACACTGAATCTTTCCCTGTGAATTCTCACATGGGAAAAGACCTTGTGTTTAAATGAAGACTTGCCATACAGCGATGGAAAGAAGGTTGACATTTTACAGATGGGACCAGTTTTGGAGATGTACTTATTGGAAGTGAGAGAAAACTACAGAAGAGAGAGATAAAAGCCAGACACTACCTGGAAGACCACCTCCTGGCTGTGCTCCTGTCTGTTTACTTATTAGCTGGCTAGGACTACTGGAGATAAGGCCTGTTACTATAAACTTATCAAAGTAAACTCCTTTGGAAGCACTATTTCCTTCCTTTTCAAACAAAGAAAAACATCCAAAAAAAAAGTTGCGGCTAAGCACAATAGAGAGAATAATATGCAAAGTTCCTGAACTATAGAGAGCAAAGAAGATCCTGTATTTGTAATTTCTTCAACAAAGTTTGCTTCTCTTCACTAGCTTTTCAAAAAGGTAGCAGCACAGTGTGATAGCTGAGCTCACAGCCCCTGGAGCCAGACTGCTCAGGTTTGATTCTTGGCTCTGCCTTTAGTTAATTAGGTCTGTGACCTTAGGAAGTTTCCCTATTGATAGCACCTTATTACAGAGGAGGATAAAGTGAGTTTGTATTTGTAAAGGGTATAGAACCTGTCACATAAGATAAGCTATGTAAGTTCATGTCAAGTAACAAAATTTCAGAACGAACTGAGGATTTTAAGATGGTTTTCTTCTCATCTTGCCTTTAGTTCATACTCTAGCCTGAAAGTTATGTCCTGTTTAGTTTGGAGCATTCGAATGCGAGTCACGTCGGTACAGTGTGTATTTACTGCATGGCAGCTACTTGGTCTGCAAATATTGTCCTTTCTGTTTATCTTGTATCCTAGGAAAAGTAAATGCACTACAGAATATAGCCATCCAGAATTTAAGTAGGCAAATGAAAAGTTTTATTCTAATGTCCAAACCATAAATAATGACTTGGTTTAGGAACTTTTTCTGAGATAGTTATGACTCTTTGAGAACTATTTGATTTGATTCGAGTTGTCCCTTCAATAGCAATAATTCATCCCTTGTAATTGGCCTTGTTGAGGTTACTTCTTTAATAACTCTTGAGATAAATTTTTTGATACAGATATATATTAACTTGAGAACAAAATCGAAAATGCTTTCTCATTTAAATTATGTGAGTGTTTTCATATTTGGAAACAATCTGTATTTCTAATATACTTCAAATGCTTGAGGAAATATTAGTTTAGAAATAATTTTTGTGCCCATTTTTATGTGATAATATCTGAGCAAATCATTTATAAAAATGTTAAATCACCAAATACGTGAGCTTACTGTGTAATTATCAGTCTGTGGAGACAATAAAAGAAAACTGAGGAATGATTGCATTTGGCATTTCAGGTTTAAATCTCCTTGGAGCTTTCTTCATCAAAAGGTTGGCTTCTCATGAAACATCTTCATTCCTGGAGGCCAGTTTCAATAACTTTTCTAGCATTACTCATGGTCTAAGACAATATAAAACCCAACTAGAAGCAAAGTATTTTAATTATTCCCACAGGCCAAGAACCATAGAAGTTGGTGCTATCAAAACAACTCTTTAATATAAGTGATCTGTTAACCTGAATGATAAGAACTTTATGTGCCTGTCTAAGGAGAGTAAAATCACCTAGTGAAAGCTGCTGATGGCTGCCAGCTGGCAATTAAAATGTAGTGGCACTAATGTAACATTAATAAAAGTACTTAATGATGCCATCGCAAATCTAGTGGTTTCAAGGGCTTTTTGTTTGTTTTTTATTGTGGTTAAAATATATGTAACATAAATTTTACCATTTTACTTTTTAAGTGCTTGATTTAACAACATTAAGTATGCTTACCATGTTTGCAATCATAACTACTATTTCCAGAAATTTTTCATCATCCCAAACAAAAATTCTGTACCCATTAAGCAATAACTACACATTTCCTTCTTTCCTCAGTCACCAATAATCTCTATTTTACTGTCTCTAGGAATTTGCCTCTTCTTGATACCTTGTATAAGTGGAATCATACAACAAATTTTTTAATTTAGGAGGATAAAAAGGCATTTTTGTTGTTATTCTGGCTTTATTTATTTATTTTTTTAATGGGGGAAAGTGGAATGGGAGGAAACCATCGGAGGCAATGAAGGAGCTGAACCATGTTCTTCAAAGGGAAAGCTTCTTCTAGGAGGACAACCCTACCTTTAGTCAACAGCCCTGATAGATGGACCTGGGAGCTTGCTAAACTTATGTCAAAGATGTAACGTGAAGACACCTAACACTCTTTATTAAAATCAGTACCAAATAAAAACATATCGATTAAAATGTACAGATTTTCTGTAGAAAGTAATTTACCAAGGAAGCTTTACTATCATCAAATGTTTGTTTATAAAGGGTTAGGATGTAATTTGAAGACTAGGATGTAATTTGAAATGATAACACTGAGTACATTTAGTAGGCATATATCTTTAGATCTTTGCTCAGTATTGGTAACTGAGCTTCAGTAAAGTATCTGTGTCTTGTCACAGCAATTCTGTTAAACAAGGAACATAAGGGTATGTTTTGTGAGTATAAAGTACACAATACACTTAAACTAACTTGGCATAGTCAAATAAACTTTTAATCTTGTTCTTACTAGAAATATTTCCTATACCAACTAGCTATTTTTATAAAAGTAGTAAAGGTAATATCTTCCTGAAAAAAAATCACATATGTTTCTGTGAAGTGCTTTTAAATTTTCTTTTTAAATATTGAGTATGTTGAAATTAAAAACAAAATTCAGTCAGTTGATTACCACTTAAATGTTTAATTCCAAATGATAGAAATAATTCAAATGTTGTGTAATGATTTTTAGGGAAAAAAATCAGTACCAGACAAAATCTATCTTAGAAGTGAAGTTACTCCATGTTACATCCCCTTAAATACCTAGAAGAATCTGACAAGACCTCTTGGACTGGCACAGGATGAAGTCTAAGTTCTACCTAACCTCAATATGGTGATTTTTGAGATCTCAGTCCTTTCAGCCTTCCATGTCATGTTCCAGAGTTGAGACTTCACCATCCTTATTTACTTTACAAAGCACCACACATGATCTTCAGCCACTCACACGCAGAATTGCAAAACCTCATCTTTCTGAACTTCATTATGCACCATGTGTCTCTTCACTTCCATTTTCATATCCAAGTCATTTCTACACTGCATCTTTTCCACCACAAATGTAATTTATACCATAGCTCAGTGAGCCTCAAAATTTAATCCATTGATTACCACTATAACTTTTTATCATCTTCTCTATTTTACTTGATTATTAATTAATTACGTAACAATAATTGCTCTAAATAATACTAAAGTTTGCAAAACCACATTATCGTATGGTAATTATAGTTTCATTGTATCCTTAAAAAATAAATAATTATTTTTATAAAACTATTCATCGATGTATTATGTAAAATCACATTGCTTACTATCATTGGTAGAGGTTTTATTTTTTAGAAAATATTTAATAATCCTTAAACCAATGCTCTTAAAACCAAATTCTACTAGTTTATGTTTAACTTAATGCTAGTAATGATTAACTCATAACAGATGTCAGGAATACAAATATTTGGAGTCTTTCCACATAAGCCCCCTTTTATTTGCTGGGATCAGGTCAGAAACATATCCCTAGTTTGTTATGTTTTTTAAGTTATTCAAATCTGTCCAACTGTCATAGAGAGTCCCAATAACAGCAATCTAAAACTACACTAATCATATTTCCTATGTGTTTAAACCTACTCTGTATGGATCCTGGGATGATTATCCACAATATTTTCATTCGGTGAGGTTACCTGAAGCAATAGTGCCTAGACCACCTCATGTATCTTCTAATGCCTTATAAATCCGGCATTAGATCTTCCCTAATAGATTCCCTTAGTTAAAGCCTCATTCTACTTCCAGACTGATTCCTCAGTATTTTCTTTGGCACTTAGGACTCTTACATATATATATAATCAGAGATGTCTTAGGTCCGGTTCACCAAAAAGCAGATTTCAAAATAAAGCTTTCTTGCAGAAGGTCGGAGAAAACTCTCAGAAATAACTCTCGTATGGGAGAGAGAGGAGCGGTATGAGACAAAAGAAGAAGTGGAATTGTGTTGTAGTAACAACCACAGCCTCAGCAGATCCAGTGAGTAGCTCTGGAGCTGAGAGGACTTTAGACTTGACTCATTTAGCAAGCTGGCTGAACTTCTGTGGCCCAACAGTGACCAGATATAGTGCGAGAGTTGCTCCTGAGAGAAGGGTCTTAATCTCAGCCAAGGTAGTTCCCTTCATCAATGGAACCAAACTGTGAACTGCCCGTTGTCAAAAATTGTGGCAGCTAGAAAGAAAAAAGTACCTCAGTGCTAAAGAGAAGATCTCAGCAATAATCCACAACATCTATAAGAGCTTTCTATTTTATCGGATAGAAAAAAAAAATTCATATGATTAAAGTTCATAGTATTGTTTCATTATTTTGAAAATGTCTTTGTAATTGTTTATCTCACTAAACTATGAGTTGGTTGAATATAGGGGTCATGCTTTTTCAGCTTTATAATTCCTGACATCTGGCATAGTAAGTATATAGTTGCTCAATAATTGTTTGTTAAATCACCAAAACTAAAAAACTGGATGTTTGACACAATTCTATAAATGATCAAATTATAATGGATTAATAGTATATAAAAATCATAAACTTGCCTAACAGACTTATACGTGACTGTTTATATATTGTTGGCAGGTTACAAATGCCAAATGGACTATATTATAACATTTTGTTATAAAGTATGATGAATTATTGTCTAATCCAGGGGGTTTTCAAATATGGTACCACTTGAGGGTTGAGGAAAGAGGTAGTTGATTCTTTCTAAACCTCCTATACATCCAGATAAACATTTTATGTTCACATTATCTCATCACTAAGAAAAATGTTCCTAAAAATTGAATCCTCCTCAACAATCATTTCATACATCTATGAAGAAAACACTATGTCTTAGTCTGTTTGTGTTGCCATAACAAAATACTGAGACAGGGTGGCTTATAAACAACAGACATTTATTTCTCCTAGGTCTGGAGTCTGGAAAGTTCAAGATTCAGGCACAGATGGATTTGGTAGCTGGTGAGAGCCTACTTCCTGGTTCATAGACAATTGTCTTATTGCTATAACCTCACTTGGCAGGAAGGGTGAAAAAACACTGGGGCCTCTTTTATAAGAGCTGTCCCTATCATGAGGGCTCCACCCTCATGGTCTAATCACCTCTTAAAGGCCCCACTTCCAAATACCATCTCATTAGGGATTAGATTTAAATATATGAAATTTGGGAGGGATACACACTTTGAGTTCATAACACACTGAACTACGACTTCTCATATTTACAAACAGCTTTAAAGTGAGATAATCAAGAATATAAAACTTAGCTGTACCATGTCATTTTAAAATGTTGTTATCAAATTAAAATTACTTTAAATTTTGCCTAGTTTTCTAAGATGAAGTTGAAGCTATTAACTTAAGATCTTTCTGGTTTTGTAATATATGCACAACTCCATAAATTCCCTCTTACCACTGCTTTCTACTGCATCTCACAAACAGTAATAAGTCAATTTCACTTCAAATACTTAAAAAATTATCTTCTGTGACCTAATCATTTGTCTTCTTTAATCTAAAAGTTATTTAGAAGTCAATTGTCTAATTCCAGATATTTAGGAATTTGCCAGCTATCTTTCTGTTCGATTTATATTTTAATTCCATTGTGCTTGAGAGTATACTTTTTATGTTTTCTATTCTATTGAATTTGTTAAGGTATATTTTATGTCCCCAAATGTGGTCAGTCTTGGCGAACATTTTGTTTGAGTTTGAGAAGGATGTGTACTCTACTGTTGTAGGTTGAAGTATCCATAAATATCAATTAGAACAAGTTGATTCTGATTCTAAATATATTCTAATTTTCTGCCTGATGATGTGTTAAAAGCTTTAACTAAGGTAGCAGATTTGTCTATTTCTCTTTTCAGTTTTGTTATCTTTTGCCTCGATTTTTTTTGACACTTTGTTTTTAGGTACAACACACACATTTAGGATAAATAATTAAAATTGAGTTTTTTATCATGTAATGTCATTCTTATCTATCAAAATTTTCCTCGTTCTGAAGTATGTTTTGCTTAAAATTAACATAACTACTTTAGTTTTCTTTTGATTATTGTTAATATAACCAATCTGAGATTTAATTTTAAAGTTGACTTCTGTTAGACAACATAAAGTTGTGTCCTGTATTTTTTCCAGCCTTATTGAAATATAATAGACATTTAGTTGCTCGCGTTTACATTGTACAATTCAATGAGTTTTTTTTCAGTTATAGTTGGCATACAATAATATATAAGTTTCAATTGTACAGCATAGTGATTAGAGATCTATATAATTTACAAGTGATCACTCCACTAAATCCTTCTTCCCCCTTACATATTTATTACATCGTTAACTATTTTCCTATGCTACACTTTATATCTCCATGTCTATTTTGTAACTATCCATTTGTACTTCTTAATCCCTTTGCCCTTTTTCACCATTCCAACAACCTCCCTCCCATCTAGTAGCCCTCAAAATATTTTCTGTATCTATGTGATTGTTTCTGTTTTTGTTGTTGCTCTATCTTTTGGTTAGAGCTCTTCATTCTTTTCCATTTGAGGTACTTGTTGGTAGGTCTGTAGTTATTACCATTTTTTATTCATGTTTTTGATACATATTTTTTTCTTCTTAAAGAAGTCCCTTCGACATTTCCTGTAATACTGGCTTGGTATTGATAAATTTCTTTAGCTTATTTTTGTCTGGGAAGCTCTTTATCTGTCCTTCTACTCTAAGTGATAGCGCTGGTGTTCATTTGTTTCTTCACTGGTTTAGAGTTTCCCTAAGAATGCTCCCTCAGAGAAAGTTTGTGCCTTGCAGCTCTTTCAGCTGTAATTTATTTTTATTATACTGGGGCCATCTTGTGTGATGATAAGGAATGGGAGAGAGAAAGTATTTTATAATCTTATGATTAAATCTTAGTATTTTGGTGTGCTTGTGTGTCTGGGTTGTGACTTTTACAACTCTCTCTCTCTTCTGGTATAGCTTACCCCAAACTTGCTTTGATTAAACAGAAAGGTTAAAGGAGCTGGCGTGGCAGAAAACTCTTTCCTTCAGCTTGGATAAGCCTCTGATGAAGTCTTTTCCCCTGGAGAGTAGACCCTTGTTACAGAGAACATGCTGGGTACATTACACAACAATTGCTCATCTCCTCCTCATTCCAGAGACTTGAGGGTACCTTCCTCAGATCTTCAGCTTAGGAACCTGGTGGGATTTCTAGAGGTTAAACTCATCAAGTGAGGCATTCCCCTAAGACTGCAGAACCCTAGGTTTTCTCATTTTCATGCTAGTACACATTCAACCTTCAGCGATTGAACAAAATTACTGTTTGATATTGACATCTGTCCTATGCTTTATAATTTTCTATTTCTCTGTAATGTTTCTATTTCTATCAGTCTATGGCTGCAGCAGTTTCTGCTCCAGGTAAGCAGATCCCAGCTATGGCTCTCTGAATTCACATATCTAGCCAGTTGTCAGTATAGTGCTTTTCCCTGAAAGCTCAGTTTTCTGATTTGGTTTGACAAAAGTCATTATTATTTAGTATGTTCATCTTTTTCTTATAGTAATGGAAGTTTCTTCCAAGGTCTTTATATGTTGTTGCTAAAATGGAAATGTCTCAGTTCTTTTAAGTCATTGGCCTTTGTCCTTTGTTCTAGCTTCCAAAATTCTATTGTTGTAGTTTTATTTCCTCTTTTCATTGTTCTTTATGATGTATATTTAAGATTCCTTTTTTGACATTTTAATTAGATTTGCTAAAGTTGAGATTAATGAATGTATTCAATTTGTCATCCAATTATTTAAAATTACCATTATACTTCCTTAGAACTCCATAAAACATAATATCACCAACTATGTCAGTATCTATATTGGTTCCAAGAATCATTGCTTTGTTTACTTTTATGTCTTGAAGTCTAAACAGTACTTGGTAAATAATAGGTACTTCAAAAATATTTGCTAAATAAATTGATAGGTGAATGAATGAATAAATGCATGAAGGGTCACTTATTCTATTAAAGTTGCAGGTATGCCAAGAAAAGTCTTCTCTCCAAACTACTTTAACAATAGCCTGCCTAGGCTGAAAGTTCTTTTGGAGTTTCATAGATTTTAGTTTGGAAGTCTTTTCAAATTTCTGAAGTTGTGTATTAATGTTAAATTACCCTGGGGAAATGACAGCGAAGTCAATATCACCTAACATTCCAGTAGAAAATTTGCATAAACCTAAACAAAATTGTTTGAAAACTGTCAATACTGGCAGAACTCACAAATTTAGCTTGATAAATTTTTCTTCCTTGTGCAATCTTGAAAAGAAAAAGAAAATGTCTTTAATATTGTTATTTCCCTTACCACGATTATATCTGCATATTTTAAAAAATAATTTATTTTTTAAATTGTTATTTTGATTGAAGAATTTCCATATATCATTTGCTAATCTAATGCCTAGAACACAAATAAAAAAGAATATTTTCTAATTGATTTAACAAATGAATGATTGGCTTAACTCACACATTTGTTTGAGGGATGTGGGTTTGCTACAGAACGCATTAATCTCTTGCTCTGCAGCAGGAGTGAGAAAATTTTTTCTGTAAAGGGCCAGGTCTTAAATATTTTTGGTTTGTTGGTTATAGATCTCTATTGTAATTATTCAGTTCTGGCATTTTAGAGCAAAAACAGCCATAGACATTATGTAAATAAATGGTCCTCACTGTGTGCCAATAAAATTTTATTTTTAAAACAGGAAGTGGGTTGGATTTGGGCCATGCACAATGGAGTCTTGACATTCATCCTATGTTCTATAATTTTTTTTTTCCTCTTTCTACTGAATATTCCCTCTAGTATATCCCATAGGGTCCTCAATCTCAGTGTGCTGAAAATTGAATTTACTGCTGTTCACCAACATAAGTGTTCTCTGTGCATTTTTCAACTTAGGAATTGCCAAAACCATCTACCCAAACAATCAACAGCCTAAAGATTTTTCATTTATCCAATATCTCTTCTTTATCTCCACTGGTGCTCCCTTGTTTGAGTTTCTCCCTCACTATGCCACAAATAAACTATTGTTATAATTTGCCTCCAATATTTTCTTCCTCTAATCCATGATCCAATAAGCCACTAGTGATATATATATATATCATATATGTATATGTACATATGCATATGCATATATACATCTTAAGAGTCCGATTATATTTGCTGCTTAAAATTCTTCAAAATCTAATAAAAATAATAGATAAGAGGCTCAACTTAGATATGATTTTCAACTCAATAATTTTAATTCACATAATTTCTTGAATAATCAGAACATCTAGCAATATTAGATCATTTTTTTTGCCTAATATTAGATCATATTTTTTTCGCCTGTTCTTACTTTTTTATATGTATATCTTAAGCCAGAATCTTTAATTTTTATTAATTGTCTGGTCTCTGTAGGCATTAAAATTTCAGATTCTTATTCTAAATGATTCAGTGCTGTCCAATAAAACTTGATGCAATGATAAAAATGATTGACATCCATGTTGTCCCAAAAAATAGCCGCTAGACAAGAGTGGCTATTAAGCATTTAAAATGTAGCTAAGGGAATTCTTAAAAAAATTATATTCAATTTTAATTAACTAAAATTAAATTTATTGGACAACACAGAAACAAACCACACTACCCAGAATATAATATTAATGAGATCTCCCGCCTCATCTTCAAATGTGTCCTTCATACCCTATGTAAACATGAACCACAGCAAACAACCTAGAAGGCCCCAAATGTATCACGCTGTTTCATACTGTCTGGTTCATACTTGTACTTGATTTTCTCTTCCATCAATTAGAGAAATTTATTTGTTTCAATATTATTTAAAATATAATTTCTCTATAACCTGATCTTTACCATTGTCTTGATCCTGAGGAGTAGCTATTAGCTCCTTTTTGTCATTCACATCATCATGTACTTAGGACAGACTTTTCTCAAATCATCTATGTCATTCAATTGTGCTTGTTTGTTTACATATCCCTCTCCTTTACTAGAAAGTGCATTTAGTATATTTTTTGAGAATAAATTGTACTATTATCTCTAGTGCCTAGCATAATGGATACTCTATAGATACTAATAAATGTTTGTTGAATTAATAAGTAAATGAATAGAAATTTAGGACTATGATGCTAAACAATTTAAAAACTAGCTACATAATCTTATAAATATTTATTCTGAAAAAATAAAAAAAGTCCTCCACTAAATAAGAGCCTTATTAGCAGAGTCTCTGAAAGTTTGATAGAGACTAATATTCTTTTATGTTAACATTTAAAAAGTAAAGGTATATAAAAATAGAATTTGAAATGAGTTGTTCTTTAAAGAATTATGATAATAGTTTCTTTAAATTTCATCAGTGTTTCACTGCAACTACATGTATAAGATTATTTAAAGATAGTGTTAAAAGTCAAAATTTAAAATCTGTGAATGTCAAATCTAGTACCAAGTGATCCTGGTATACACCTCGTCCTCACAGTGAGTTTTAATTTTTGTAAATAAAAACAGGAAATATATTTGTTTATGTACATGTACAATTCCTATTTTTGAAATTTTACAAGTTTTCAGGGGAGAATGTAAGTAAATTTATGGGTTAAAATATTTTTAATAACTGTTTTGAACATAATAGAGATGTTCTTGATGCTGTTAATACAAGATTTCCAAAGTTCTTACAAATCGACTGCCTTTTTTTCCTTATTGCTTTGTTTTGTAAGTAATTACTCACCAAAGCTGGTTCTCTAAAATAAATTTATTTTCCTATAATGTTTGTGTGGAGAATTGGACTATAAATCACGGAGACCTAATTTATGTATTTGGAGGGATGTATTACTGCATCTTTTCACTTGCAATTGAATTATACCCTGAAGATAATAGTGAATATTACTCAAGCTGCTTTTGTAAAAACGTACAAATGCGAAGTTACTGTCAATGAAGATTAGAATCCATTTTTTTTTATTTTTAAGAAAAAGAATATTAGCTTGCAGAAAGTAATTTGTTTTACGAGAATTTCTATCGATGAACAAAAGAAATTTCAATAACCATAAAACAGCTCTGCCAGACATTTAATTCACTTCACTGCTTTAGGAATTAATTTCTTTAATGCCTCATTACTCTCACATTCACTCAAATAAAGCAGAATCTGTTGATATCTACATATTCTATGTGATATCATTATCAATGAGGGTAATGTTCCTTAATCACTCAGATTATTTGATTTGATCTCATATATGTTTCTCTATTCTCTTCTCAACCAATATATATCTATTGGTTTTACATGGCTAATAGGGGAAATTTTTCTATGTTTATGCAGAAATTCTCCAGGTAAGCTCTTCATTGGAAGAGGCAATTCCTAGAAGTATGCTACTGTAAACAGAACAAAACAAAACAAAACAAGAAACTGAAATACTGAGTATTGGATGGGACTGAATAGTGGAAGGCAAGAAAACATTTCAAAAAAAGACTTAAAAAAGGAAAAAAAAAAATACATAGGAGGCTGGAGAAATGACAGCCCATGCACGGTATTCACTTACAGTAAAAATTACTGCTATAACTAAAATAGCAAATGGACCTAATTAAGTGGTAGATTTGGGCAAGATGTTTCCCAGACAAAATGTTGAAACTGGATCTAGTTGCTTTTACCAGCATACGATGAGTTACTACAAGAAAGATGTTTTTTTGTGTGTGAGTCATACCTGGATATGAATCATAGCGTCACTAATTCAGAGCTTATAAACTATGAGCAAGTTTCCCTCTCTGAGATTTGGTTTGTAAAATCATGTTTAACATCAGAATCATAATCACTACTACCTCAGAGAATTATAGTGGGGCTTTCATTTTAAGGAAAGATATTTAATGTACTTGCCATGGCACCCAAAATATAGTAATTCATCAGTAGAGCTGCAAACACCATAATATCTTAAATAAATTACACCTTTCAAAAGATTGCATATAGTTTTACAATAAAATATAATAGAAGAGTCCATCAAACCCCACCAAAATTTCCATAGAAAGAAAGCTCTATGACGGTAAGAAATTTATGTCTTATACATTGCTCTATCCCAGCCTCAAAACAATGCAAAGAGTAGACATTCGATAAATACATGTACATTAGATGAATGATCAAAGACAATGCTAACTTCTAAAATGGGAGAGAGAAGGGCACTGATGGGACTCTCCTCTTATTTGAAGTCTGGGATGCAAATGCACTTGCCTATGTTGAGTTAGTGGCAGAGGATGTGCCCATCTGAAAGGGTACACACCTTTTCTAAGAGAATCAGTATTACTCACCTCCAACAATCTGGTGCCATTTTAGAATATCAAGGGTGAAAATCTGGATTTTTATATGAAATTAATCAATTTTAAATATTTGTCTAAATTCTTATTGGAATATTCTCAAGACTAAATATTTGTCTAAATTCTTATTGGAATATTCTCAAGACTAAATTCTTATTGGAATATTCTCAAGACTAAACAAAACACAATGGCAGAACACATACAGCCCGTAATCTACACATTTACAACATTTGAACTTTACTTGTGACTATTGCTTTATATTACAGTCATTATGATATCATCAACATGGTATATAGATTAGATAGATAGATAGATATAGATAGATAGATAGATAGACAGATAGATAGATAGATATACAAGTATGCATACTTTATTCCTTAAAATCTTCATCCAAAAAATGAGAAAACAATTCCCTCCTATGATCATCTAGTGAAATAATGACTCCTCTGAAGAAAAATAACTGATTATTTGTGTTATTCTATAGTTCTTCAATACACTAAGTTTCATCAAGGCTACTAACACTTATTTCTAAATATTTCATGTGTGCAATCATATGACATTTCTTCATCCTTTCAGTGGACTATAGGCTGACTAGACTCCAACTGCTCTTTGCAAAAGAAAAAGGGAAATACTTTTTAAAAGGCCTTTCAGAGGCAAAGCATAGAGATTTGTTGTTGAGAATCTACTTTGAACAAGGCTTCTTCCTGGATACTTTTGAGAAGTTTAGGTGCTGGCCCAGAGTGTATAACCATGGGTGTGAGTGAAGGCTTAAACTCAGCCTTTAATCTATCATCATCATCATCATCATCATCATCTAAATGATGGTCATTCTTTCAATTCCCCTGCCTAAAATAAACACCTTTTGATTTCCCATCAGCTCATCCTTCACAAAGCCTATGCCAGTACTGAAAGTAATACATTTCTAGCACCACAGAGGCAATTTATCATGCCATTGAGAGGAAAAAGAGCTGGGTTTTTCAGGTATGTCTAGGTAAAATCAGGGTTACTACTTCGTTTTTAAAATAAAATAAAATCTTGTTCTAGGACAAATATTTTTTAGCATTTATCTGAATTAATTAAAAAAGTCTGTAAAGCTTTCAGAATAGAGTTGGAGAGCTGTGCTCTCTGATACAGGACAATAAAATGTACAGAGGGTTTGTTGCCAGTAGAGACACTGATTAGTTTTAGAGAAAATGCACTTTACTTCTATGAACACGGATTTTATTTACATAGAAGGGAATCTGTAAATTAAGAATTTTAAAGCATGAAATTTATGTTAAAAGACCTAGAAATCCGCATGTGCCTAATCTGGAGTGAGGTTTTTCTGGAGTCAGAAAAACGTCATATTCAAATTTCAGTTCTTCAGAAATAGCTGTAAATTTATAAAAACAACATCTCCTATTTTATTACTACCACCTTTATTTACACTGTAAGTGTTTTTCCTGGATGATTACTCAAAATTTGGCAAGCTAGTCTGTACATGAATACGTAAAAATGTATCACTAATCACATGCACTCACTTCAGGGAGTTTCATGTCATAGAAGAGCGTGTTCCAAATGTGTTGTAAAAGTTACTTCTCCTAGAAATGTTAGTGGAAAAAGAGAACTCAAATTCTTAAACTGATATCTCAGAACGTGTCTGAGAGCAGAGACAGTGGTCTCTGGGGCAGAAGCCCTTTGAAATTCTTTCTCTTTTTCAGGCACCGGACACTAAAGAGAGACAAAAGTGGTCATGGATGAGTGGGTGAGCAAATAAAATACATTTCAAGGATCCAGAATTCTGGGGCAAAGCATAGCGAAACATCTTCCACAAACTGGTTCTTAAAAGCAATAAAAAGTGAACTTCTTGGAATACAGTGCTCTCAAGAGACAAAGGGATGGTTAGTATTATTTACACTTTCCTAATGCTATCCCACCTGAAGCCCATGGCACTTCATGTCCTCTAGTTGGAATTGGTTCTTTTCCATATAGAACCCAAATAAAAGGTCCAATTTCCACTCAATAAAATGGGCAGCTCCATTTCAGAAGGGCAACTTCTGTTCTAAAAGCCATAATTAACTTAAACTATTAATAGCCATTTTTACTAGTTTCTAAAATAGAACAAGTTCATCTTACTGTTGGATTTTTTTTTTTCACAAAACGCTTTGGTTTAGCGCTAGATTAAAAGGTAGAGTTAAATGGACATGATACATTGTTTTGGACTTCTTTTGACTTGGCATAATCTATATTTTTGTAACCAGTTTTTACTGACAGAGCCACAGAATGACAGTGTGGTTTAAAATCGCCTATGAAGCACAACGTGTTTATGAAAAAATGTTATAGAAATGCACTTTCTTTGTCATTATATTCAGTTTGTCCAAATGGCAGACATGTCACTGAAGTAAGAGGGTTACTTCATTCATTCATACTCCTTTCATCAAAACTTCCTATATAGTATTTCAAAGGATATTAGTGGCAAGGGACCCATTTACATCAAGATATCTTTCTTTCCACTCTGGCACAATATCTGGGATTCATGCCATCGCATCTTCTAACTCAGGCCTTAGATCTCAACCTTTGATTCAGTCCTTATCTATTTGGGTACAGGGAAGGAGTGTGATGGAGGTGAGTGAGATGAAGTGTTTACCCTTATAGTCTTTATTAGTTTCCTGTTTCCGCTCTAACTAATTACCACAAGTTGAGTAGCTTAAAACAACACAAATTTATTATCTTATTCATCTGAACATCACAAATCTGAAATGGTCTCCCTGGTCTGAAATGAAGATATAGGTAAGGCTGCATTCCTTTCTGGAGATTCTAGGGTAGAGTATGTTTTCTTGCCTTTCCAGCCTCTGTAGCCTACCCACATTCTTGGCTTGTAGCCTCCTTCCATCTTGAAAACTGATATAGTCTTTCTCACAGCACATCACTCTGACGCTGACTCTTCTGCCTCTTCTATATTCAAGAATCCTAGTTATTACATTGTGCCCACCTGGATAATTCAGGATACTCTCCTTATTTTAAGGTCAGCGAATTAACAATCTTAATTCCATGTGCTACCTCAATTCTCCTTTGTCATGGAACAAAACATGTTCACAGGTTCCAGACATTAGGGCATGGACATCTTTGGTGTCTTTGGGGGAGTACTATTCTCCCCATGACAGAATCTGACTCAGATTTGAATCCTTGATTCTCTGATAGTTGAATATGCCATTATCTATTGAAGACTTAGTTTCCTGAATAGAAAAATCAAAACATTTGTGCCTTATAGTAATGATAACTACTATTTATTAAACATTATATGCCTGGTATTTTGCTTAACTAAGTGGAATTAAATAATTTTAAGTCTATGAGCACTGAGGAGTGTTTCTCTAGTCAATCTATTTCCTTCCATTTTTACCCCAGGTGAGTGGCAGCAATCATTGGTGAGTTGGGTTTGCCCTCGGTAAACCTCAAATTTTTCTTGAGTAGATGTCCTAATGTTTAAAGTGAGAATGAGAGCGGGGATAAAGAATGAAGATCATTGCCTGTCTTACTTGGTCATTTACCTAAGCCACATTCTCCAACCTAGGTTTTATTTACAATTAGGCTGACATATTTATCCTACTATTTTATCTCCTATATGCAAGATGAGTTTTATTTCTGACAACCTAAAAATTCAATATCTCATCTGTATAGAAAATTTGGATATACTCACATCTCCAGTTGGGACTCAATGCAGATCCGAAAACAAAAATTTTATTCTTAACTATTAATCATCTTTGCCTACATGCTACAAGTATTTTAAGCTTTAAATAATTTTATGAGCCAATATTTCATTCATAATAAATGTTCAATAACTGCGAATTCCTTCTAACTGCACTACGAGTAGGAGTAGAGTCAAGTAAACTATAGACTTCAAAATATAAGATAATCATTATAGTAATCAACTCTCTATCTTTAGGGAAAGTGATTTTCAAGCTAATGGTTGGTTTGTTCATTCATTTATTGGTCCATTCATTCATACACTTTTTTTTTTTTACTTCCTAGAGAAAATATAAAGTAAAATGAGTAAGACTGAATGTTTTGAGCAAGACATTTGTGTTTTTAAATGAAAAAAAAAGAAAAGGATGGAATCCAGTTATGTACCTGTAACTCTCAAAGGTAATATTTCTTTTTTTCTAATATAGAAAAAATGACCAAAGAAGATGAACTGCCTAAGACTTATAATAAATAATACCAGTTCACCTTTGCAACTGTAATTTTTACTTTTATGACCCAGCATGAATTCATCTTTATATCTTCTTATAATAACATAATTTGGCATAACTCTAATAGTGTATGGATATTACAACCCCTATAATAACAAGTACACAATGTTAAGAAAAGTTTACTTGATGTTTAGAAATACATTTGTGAACAAAATACTTTCCAGTATTATTAAGCTTTCCTGGAAAAGCTAACTATTAACACTTGCTAATAAACTAGTGAAAGACTTTTTCCGTTAAGGCTGGTGATAAGTTTTCAGATCAGTAGATATTTCTTAGGTCATCAAATGCAGGGTGCGATCAGCCTCCCACTATGAGATTAGCTATTGGTGTTTTTGAGGAAAAACACTAACAAGTTATATCATTCACTTTTGTTGTTGGGCAGAAGTATATAGGCATTACACACCCAATAGCTAATGTTAAAATCAGAATCTCCACATGTAAAAATATACACTGTTGGTTTAAGAAGTATGAGTACCTGCTGTATCATCTTAGGCTATAATAGTCAAGTAGAATGTGGACATTTTACTCTTTGGAAAAATAATTTGGAAAGCCAGTCCTGGTTTGATTATTTTGCAACTACAAATGTTTTAAACCCTTTTATACATAGGTACCTTTGATATTTGCTTGAGGGTGTGATGATTTGCAATGTATGATCACATAATAATTCAGAGACTATGTTCTGGAGTCAGAAAATCAGAGCTAAGTCCAAGTCTTCCACTGGAGATGCATGACCTTTGGGAGGTCATTCAACTTCTCTAATATTTATCTGTAAATAATATGTATCAGCCTCAGATATTACATGTTTTTATTTCATTTTCACTTCTTAACATAATATTTGGCATATAGTAATACTTATTAGCTATTATTATTACTTTACAGTAGGATTTGTGCAGAAGTAGCACATTCAAGTATTGAATTGGAAAGATTTTAATGAAAGGACTATATAAAGATGTGGTCAGGCTATAAATAAACTAGAGAAAATGGGTGATCATCCAGGAACCAGAAACAGTTACAATGACCATTCCTGGAGGGAAAAGGGAAGGAACTAGTGTTATCAGAATCCAAGGAAATCTCTAGCCTTCTGGGCAGGGAAGGATGGGCAGTGACTGAATAAGTGCTGCAGCAAAAACAGGATTACAGCCACTGACATAATTATATTTGGTGGGAAGTGAGGTGAGAAAAAGTTTCCATTTTCCCTGCAAACTCCTCTTATTTTTTAAACTCAGTGGAAGCCGGAGACTAAGAAAGCAATATAATGAAATCCACAGAGGTCAGTCCTATGGGGCAAACAAGACAGAGATGGCAAATAGAGTGTCACCGGCACAGCATTTAACTTAATGATCTCCTCCTGAGGTCCCATATCTCCTTCTGCATAAATTGTGACAATCTGGGCCTGCTAACCATGCAAGTGTTTGCTCTGTCCTATTTAGGATCCAACTGTGGCCTCCATCCAGCCCCATTGCTCTGGACGCCAGTTACCTTCTCTGAGCCATGTTGGATTCTTTATACTTAAAAGTCTTGAGGTCACAAGTTCACAAAACTTCCCTGTACTGGAAGCCTTCTCAGCCTGGCCTGGTAATGGAAAACCATTGCCAAGGGTGCTTTGATATGAAGACAAGGTGTAGGCCTACTTGTGCAATTCTATTGACTCTTTTCCAATACCAGCAACTCCGAGACGAGCAGCCAGACCACCACACATTTTCCTCTCCAAAAAAATATACTCTTTGGATACAAGTAGTATTTACTCTGCTTTTCTGAGTCCTTAACAAAAAAACTAAATAGAAAAGGGTGAATTTATTAAATATAAAATGCATGTCAATAGATGCCCTCTACATCAGTAAATTTAGTTTAGGAACTCCCTTTCATGTAAAATGATTGGTACTTTTATATTGTTTCAATCACAAAAGTATTTTAGGGAGAATAAGATACTGGTATGATGTGTGATTAAATAGAAAGCATGTTTTCATGACATCTTTTCTCTATTGCTTTGGAAGCAGCTAGATATAATTTAAAGCAGAAGACTGAGGTAAATTTCTGACACTTCTGCTCACTAGCTCAGAGAGCTCACGTCACCTCACTGGGTGGCCACGCTTTCATCTGTGACATTAAGATATTAATGTTTGCCCTGCTCTAGAGATGAAATCACAAAACAAATATGAGAATCTTTATATGAATTATAACTTATTTGGGAAACATCCTTGTTCCTTCTCTCTCTCTTTCTTTTTCTGGCAACGAAACCTCTGCTGTCCTCTAACTCAGGAAAGGCCTGGGATTTTCGTCATGAGTTATGTATTGACTAGCTTTGAGACTTGAAGAAGTCATGTAACATTAAACAGATTATAGGTGCTTTTAAAGATATATTTTTAAAAGCATATTGAATAAAAGATATTTAATTTTATCTTTCATTTTTAACTGTGTAATTTTATTTAATTACGACCACATTTAAATAGTAATTCTTTTTTGAGATATGGTTGGTTTTATAATTTTTTGCTAAGTTAATAAAGAATAGTATTGTTTCAAATCATTTGATTGATAACGGGTAATGCGGTTATGCTGTTAGTATAACCTTAAAAAATATTTATATTCATCGTAAAAGAAGAATGGTATAGTATACCAGATGGAAATTCACTTACTCCTTAGGGGTAAGGAATGCAAATAAAACAGCTATGTAATAATATGATCCAGCTGTACTTTTGGGTTTAGCAGAGGTCCCAGTTGTGATGTGACATCTGAAAGAGTTTTCACAACATATTTTTCCAGCTGACATTTTCATGTCCAGATACAGATCTGCCAAATTACAAAAATCTACAAAGATGCTAGATTTTAAAAAAGAAGGGATTTGTACAAGTTAGGAATTGTTCAGTAGCTACTACTCACCACCTGCCTCACCTCAAGATGCAATCCTACAACTCAAAGAAATATTGTTAAATGAATAGATAAAATAAGCAAATTCTAATCTGCTGTCTTTTTTAAGCTTTATTGAGATGTAATTGATCTACAACATTTTGTAAGTTTAAGGTATACATGTGATGATTAGATACATGCATATATTATGAAATGATTACCACAATGAGGCTAGTTGATGCTTCCAACACCTCACATAATTAACTGTGTGTGTGTGTGTGTTTGTGATGAGAACATTTAAGAACTACTCTCTTAGAAACTTTCAAATATATAATACAGTATCATTAACTACAGTGACCATGCTGTACATTAGATCCCCAGAACTTATTCATCAAAGTTGGTACCCTTTGACCAATATCTCCCCATTTTCCCCATCCCTAGTCCTTGGCAATGAGAGTTCTGCTCTCTAAGAGTTTATCTTTATTTCTTTATATAAAAAAGCATCAAAAGCCCCTGATAGAGGGTGTTTGCATAAATGAGTTTGTGTGTGCGTTTGTATGCCTACATGTATAGATGTGTGAGTGTGCATGTGTCCGTGTGTGTGTGTATTTTCAAAATATGGACCACTATTGGAAAAACCAAAAGTATTCAAGAAACACACATTCACATTTTCACCACTGTTCAAAAGACCTCATGCTTAGTGGCTCTGCGTTACTGACACTTTTACACTATTGGATTAGTTAGTTGGTGTAGTGAAGAACATCATGAACTATGAATCAAGAGAACTGAGTTTAAGTTCAAATTCTCCCATCTGCATGTTTTGTGGCTGTGATGGCAATCATTAAACTTTCTGGACGTGAGGCTCTAAAATGAACAAAGACATGAGAATCTCCAAGGGCCCTCTGAATTTTGAAATGCATTGCAACTTATTATTCTAATTTTAGAATTCATTTATTTGTGGCTTATGTTGCCCCTCCCCCGGATAGTCTCTAAAAGCTTTTTTAAAAAATTATAATAGATCTTATTTTTCAGAGCAATTATAGGTTTACAGAAAAATTGTACAGAAAGTACAGGGAGTTCCTAATACTCCCTGCTCCCTTCTCATAGTTTCGCTGTTAATAACATTTTGCATTAATGTGGTATATTTATTACAGTTGAAGAAACATTAACTAAAGTCCATAGTTTACATTAGGGTTTACTCTTTATGTTGTATAGTTTTGGCGTGCACATAATGTTATTTATCCATCATTACAGTATCATACAGAATAGTTTCAACAACCCTGAAAGTGCCCTGTGCTCTACCTATTCATTCTGTTTTCCTCTTCCTGAACCTTAGGAGACCAATGATCTTTTTACTATCTCTATAGTTTTGCCTTTCCCATACAATCCATTAGAATCATATAGTATGTAGCCTTTCCAATTGTTTATCTTCTCTTAGCAATATGCATTTAAGTTTCCTTTATGCTTTATGTGGCTTGATAGCGTATTTATTTTTATCACTGAATAATATTCAATTGCATGAATGGCCTATTGTTTGTTTATTCATTATCCTATTGAAAGACAGCTGGTTGCTTCTAATTTTAGGCAATCATTAATAAAGCTGTTATAAACATTTGTGGGCAGATTTTTGTGTAGACATAAAATTTTAATTCATTTTAGGTAACTACCCATGAGCATGATTGTCAGATTGAATTTTAAGACTATGTTTAAATTTATAAGAGATTGCCAAACTGGCTCATAGAGTGACTGTATCCTTTTTTTATTCCTATCGGCAAACAATGAGAGTTTCTATGAACAAATGTTTTTATTTTAAGAAATACAATCTAAATAAAGTTAGTTAAATAACTCTTTAGTATGAATAGTTTAATATATAAATGTCAATTAGCTTATACTTCATATCAGGATTTGTTGTTTATGTACAATAAAAAACACTTACTATATGTCTAACAGTGTTGTTTTACAGACTTTTCCATCCATTAAAATATTTAAGTCATTACACCTACATAAAAAATTGTGTTTTTGCATAAGACCTTTTAAGAACACTTTTAGCAATGTGTATTAATGTTTATTACATTTCACATGTTTATATTACTGCAAGCTATGCATACAATCAGTGAATCCCAGAAATTTCTATAACACTTCTGAGATAATCACAAGTCAATGTTGATATTATTGAATCTCAGTACTTGATGCAGATGTTTCTGGTGAGTAGACATGTCTTAGTGAGAGCCAAGAATATAACATTTAGCATCTCATTAGATAAGAAATTAAGCTTCTCAGACCTAAACTCTAAACTTTGGAGCATGATATCCTTTTATAATATAGCTCCTGATATTCTCTCTATTTTCATTTATTTCCACTCCTTATATCCAAGGCTTCAGGTGTAAAGAAATAATTGACATAAGAATGTTTGCTTTAGTTTCAAAGTTCTGGAATCCAGTGGTATATACTGAATTTAGATGAGAGTCCTAGAGTCAAATTGCTTAGTTGAGTTCCCAGATTCTGCAACTCTAATATTTAAAAATGGGTAAATTAGGATGGCTCCATAGTGTAGTGGTTAGCACTTCTGCTTTACATGCAGAATGTCCTGGGTTCACACCCCAGGTGTGCCAGGCCCCAAGCGTGGGAGGAGACTCCCTGCCTTCAGAGATTCAGTTCTTAAGGGGAAACGGGACATCCACAGGTCAATGGTAGAAGTGTGTGTGTGTGTGTGTGTGTGTGTGTGTGTGTGTGATGGGGGGAATTAAAGAGGGGGAAAAATTAATAAATAACTAAAAATAAAAATGGGCAAATTATTTAACTTCATTAGCCTCAATTTTCCTACTTATAAAAAGTACTTACTTCACAAAGTTGTTGTAGGGATTAAATGAGACAATATCTGTAAACATTTTAGCACAGCATAGATAGCAAACAAGAAACGTTAACGAGTATTATTTTCATTAACAATGTTGGACTTGTTTCTTTTTATTGACTGGTCTCTTTCTTTGCCTCATTTATTTATAAAGGGCCCTTCAGGGCTCTTCTGTGGCAACCTTCCGCTGTCTCCCACTAACAGGCTGAGTGAGCTCTCCTTGCTAGATGAATCCTTCTCTTTCCTTTTATCCTAAAAGTCATCACTATATATAATTTGTTGCTTTTATGTTTTTGTCGGTAACATGTAAGTCCCTTGATATTATAGACTCTGTGTTATTGCCAGCACCGGGGATATAATTGTATCACTTATGAATCAATCCTTCAGTTAAGGTAACAGAAAACTTGAGTCAAACTCAGTCTTAATGGAGGAACTGAGGGGACTAAGTAACTGAAGACCAGAGATATGTCAGGCTTCCGGCAAGGTTTGACCCAATGTCTCAATAACATCACAGAACTCTCAATTCCTTTCGACAATCTTTGGCACCATTTCAAGGCTGTTTCAACTTAAGGCTGCTTTCTCTTTGGGTTACAAGATGGCCACCAGCATCTGCTAGTGGCTACCAGTCTTCTCATTTACAGCGAACACAAGGAGAAAACATCGTTCAAAACTCTTAGAATAGGAGAGCTTTGTACTCAGAAGCTCTCAGAAAACATCTCCTATCATATAAACCTGAATCGTGTACTCATCCCTGAAGTCCAGGAGCTTGGGTTGTGCCTGTTGGCTCAGGTCAGTTTGGTTATACCTAGAGATGGGTTTGGGGTTATCTTTCCCTCCTTACATGAGCTACACAGAGAAGAAAGAAACTAGAGTAAAGTTAGAGTTAGTGTTACCAATAAAAGTAGGAATGAATGTGGCAAATACAAAAATAACATTCTCCCTTTCAAAGGAACAAAACTGGATCAGAAAATACCATGTGACCGTTGAAATGATAGCATCTATGAAAGAGTGTGATTTCATTCATGCCTACCCCATATCTACCTCTATGAAATAAAATTCAAATTATGTGTTTGAGAGCTAGCTTTCAATCTGTACATTGTAAGTTGCACACAGGATTTGAATTTTAATACGAGCTTCATTAGAACAGAATTCTGGTTTGTTTACTGATGGATTTGTTTACTGATGACACATAGTAACATACAATGAATATTTGTTTAATTAATTGATTTAGTTAATAATATTTCCAGTGTTTGAAGTTTACCAATGGAGAGACCAAAAGTTGGGATAAAAAAGTCACATTTGTTCTGTCTAAATTATTAAGGTGTCCAAAAGTTCTTTGCTAATGACTAATTTACATGGCATTAGAAAAAAAGGAGCAAATATGTACCATGTGTTCCAAAGAATTTGTTCAAATCATGTGAGCAGCTGCATCATAAGATGACAAATAAAAAAATGAGAAGCAGTGAGGCAAGGACTTTAGGCTTGTTTTCGGTAGAAGAGAAGGGTTAACCCATTCCAGGCTATTTTCAGTAAAACAATCTAAAATCTAATTTACAACATGGAACTTCTCTATACAAACCCCTGCAATGGCTCTGTATTTCCATTAAAAAATAAAAAAGTCAGCCAAAACTATTTGAAAGTCCTAAAAGACCTTCAGAAGCAATCCCTAACTCTCCCCCACTACTGTCACCTCTATAACTTCTCTGACTTACCTTGTGATACTCTCTGCCTCCCTCACTCCCTTCCCACTATCATTACTTTCTTGCTGTTTCTCGAATAAGCCAGACACACTCCTGCCATAGGGCCTTTGCGCTAGTAATTTCGTTTGCCTGATAAAATCTTTCCTTACATTGTACAACTCGACTGAGAGTAACTCTCTCCAAGGCTAACACAGCCACCCTATTTAATGCTGTATCCTACTCCTCTCTTCTTCCTTGACACTAAATCCCCTTCACCATGTTCTACCTTTATTATTTCCATAGCATTTATTACCTTTCTACATGCTACATAATGCATTTTCATCATTATTATTTTCTATTTCCCTCTTCAGAATATAAATTTTGTAAGGGTACCAATTGTTATTTTGTTCATCGATTTATTCTGAAGCATAGACTTAGCACGTAATATTGTCTCAGTACATATTTACTAAATAAACAATTCAATGAGCTTGTACTGTATTAACCATTTATTCAAGTCAGTAATCCAAAAGGGCAAATTGAGTGTTTGCCTTTTTTTCCCCCAACATATCATGATTTATTTAAGCCTCTTCTATGTTAGAAAACATTCTTGCCAACATATGTTTTGAGCATATTTAATATTCTAAGTTTTTCCTGCATTTTAATGAAATCCAACTGTCAAATGGAATGAAACAATGATATAATAGGCACAAAAATGACCAGTTCATAGCCAGTTTTGGGTTTCTGAACATTTGCCAAATGTTCACATAAATTAAAAAAAAAATGGGCAAAAGCTCAAATATATGCTTTATTGCTCTATTATGTGACCCATCATGTTGGATATTTGAATTTTTTCAGCAAGACACTGCTAGACATAAGGATTTTACATTTGATCCATAGAATGGCACATATCTTTATCTAAAGAACAGAAATTCCTAAAATATTATGATTCCACATTTAAACTTTATTTTAAAGTGCTAGCCCATAAATAATCTCTACTTCAGTGGACTCTTAATTGTATAGAAGCCAGCCGATATACGAGAGAGAAGTTCTCCTTGATGCTTTTTCTCCCCTCCTGAATGGAGCCTTTCTTTCTAAACTTTATTAATTGATACAAGTAATATCCTCTTGCTTAGAAAATAGTCAACTCTTTTTATGGATGGTGATTGTCTCAGTTCGTTTGGGCTGGTATAATAAGAATATCATAAATTGGGTGGCTTATAAACAGCATTTATAGCTCCAAGGTCATGGCACCTGTACATTCGATATCAGCTCAGAGACTGATTCCTCACTGATGGCCTTCTTCTCACTGTAACCTCACATGGAGAAAGGGTGGAGGAGATCCCTGCAGCTTCTTTTGTATGGGAGCTAAGTCCATTTATGTGGACCCTACTCTCATGACCTAATCATTTGCCAAATGCTCCACCTTCTAATATCATCACCTTGGGGATTAGTATTTCAACATATGAATTTTGAGGAGACACAAACAATCTGTAGCAGTGATTATTTGGCACTATTTTTAAAAATAAGTTGATAATAGAACAATGTAATGCAGTGATTATTGGGCATTGTTTTGTTCTGTACAGCTTCATTCCTTGGAGATGTTAGTTTTCGTTTGTTTGTTTTTTTAAGAATTCTTTATTTATATCTGTTTACCAAATATTAGAAAGAATAATAGCTGAAATAGCAAATGTTAATGTTACACCTTTAAACTGTGTAGATAGCTTTTCTTTTGTATGTTCTCTGTGTCAGGCTTTTGACAGCCTCTTGTTTCCATGACATCCCACATGTCTCAGAAATCTCTCCTCTGAATTTATCCAAAATTTTCTCTTCAAAATTGAAAAATTTTATCTTATGACAGTTCTCTACTTAGTTCTTCTCCTCTTTAATCAACTCCACGTTTTCTTATTCTTCATATAATTTATCCATTCCTTTACTTGAAATTTTGATACATATTTTTAGCTCTTTGTATGAGCCAGGCACTGTTTTAGACAAAGGAAACACAGTGGTGAACAATATGAACAAGTTCTCTGCCTTATGGAACTTAACAGACATGGACTCTTTACTCCCAATAAATTATGCCTTTTTATATATCTCGCTCTTAAGTAGTCCTTTTCCTTTAATCTGGGCTTATTCTGTAACCTACTTTAACTAATAGAATGCAGAGAAAATTATGCTGTGCTATGTTAGCCTAAAGGTTAAGAAGGTTGAGAGATTCTGCTATTGCATTCTGGGGAAAGCTACTCACAGGCTCTGATGGCCCTAAAACCATTGTGCTATGAGAAAGACACCCTAGCTACATGCAGAAACCATGTGAGTGAGGCCATCTTGGAAGTGAATATTGAACCAGTGTCCCCCAAATGAGCTGCCCTAGCTAGTGTCACCTTGAGCAGATACAAACCCCATTGACCCTGACTGAAATTGCAGAATTATAATCAAGTAAAAAAATAATAATATTTAACTCACTAAACATTGGGGTAGATTGTTAGATGGCAATAAATAACCAAAGCAAAAGATCTTTTTGGATAAGATCAATTTGAAAAAAGTCAGAATTTAACCAAACATCATCATCCTTTATTGTACTACTACATATTTACTGATTTGGAGAAGAAAATGTGTTTAACAGTAGTCACACAAGCAATAACCATATACAATAATATTATGCACTTCTATGATATTTTATTTATTTAAAATTTCATTCATTAAATATTTATTTTAATAGTTGAGCACCTAGGTGGTGCCAGGCACTAGGCACATGAAATACATTAGGTTTAGGTAATTTATTAACAGTGACAGATAACTAGTTAAGGAGCACTACTTCAGAGTATCTCCCTCCACTCCCCAAACTCACATTTCTGCTTGTCCCGAGATCCATAGACAACTTGGCAGCTTATAAAACATGGACTCTGAAATAAGATGAACCTGACTTATGATTATAAATTCATAAGTTCCTAATCATGTGTCTTTGAGTAAGTCAGTTGATAGTTTTGAACTACCTCTTTCTGTATCTTAGGAAAATTGGCTTAATAACATTTATTTCATCTGTATGTTGTGAAGATCTAATGAGACAAATATAATTGTAACTCCATTGTCATTTTTGCTCACATCACATGTCCCTTTAGAAGAAATATTCTAACTGCTAAATTGATAACGGAATTGGGGGGTAAGCCGCAAGAGCAGATATGAGAAGATACATGATTAATTGCTGCAGAGGACTAGGCATGGCATGATGGTGGCTTGGAGAGAGAAGGATAAACATATGACATTGAGAAGGTAAATGAAACAGAAATTCTTCTTGACAGTATCCATTGATATATTTTTTAAACTTTTATATCTCTTTTAATAAAGCTCCACATATTTAGGCTAAATATTTTTGCTTCCTTTAAACATTCCTCACCTATGATTTTTAGTCATTCATCTACAATTGTATTTTAATCTGTCTAAATCCTTCTAAATAAAGGTACCCAGAACTGAAAGAAATAGTCTAAGCATTTACTAACCAGTACAGAGTTGGACTGCTGCCTCCCTAGTTTTAACCACAATATATCTCTTAATGCATTAAGTTTGAAATGGTATTATCTTCTTGGTGATGCAATTATTCCCTTACCTGACATCAAATATACTGTTAACCAAAATGCTGCTAAATCATGGACTCTTTATTTTGTATATTTTGTACCAGTGAATTCTTTTGACTGCACATGTGTGAGAGTTGCATATTAATCCTTGGTAAATGTTACTTTGTAACATCTCATCTCTTCAGTTTATCACTATCTTTTGGTATACAGATTTGTTCAGAGGCATAGTTGTCGTCTTCCTCACAGCTCATCATTAATCTCAATTTACTTAATTTTACCAAAATTATGGCTAACTGCATGTCAATCTTTATCCATACATAGTGGGAGATATAAATAATTATAACAATGAGCATTAAAATGTATTTAAATATATTGAAAAATCATCTCAATAAGTATAAACTAAATAACCAGATATGCATGATTCATATTTGTTATATTTCTTCCATAGCATACACTAATGAGGAATTCATTTATTTACTCATAATTTTGTTTGTTTGTTTGTGCTATGTACTTTGTTGGAGCTGGGGATATAGCAGGGAACAAGACAGACTAGGTCCATGGCATTACAGACAATAATAAGCAAACAATGGCAACCAGTGGCACGGGGTCAACTCTATTTCACTGACAATCTTCGCGTGAATTCAGCATGTGCAATCATTTTAATTACAACCTCATCATGTTAAAATTAATTTCAGAACACTTTGTTCTACTATTGAGAGGAAACTATTTGTCTTATAATTTTAGGCTGTTTTTGCAATGTCATCAGCCTATTTCATACTGTTTTACTTTTATAGCATATTTATAATATCTTAAGTTTTGTTTTCACTGATTTTATATATATATATACATATTTTATACATATTATATTTGATATTATATGTATAAAACATTTTATACATATAATATTTTATACATATTATATTTTATATTATATGTATAAAATATGTAAATAATCAAGATAAATCTAGCCTGTGTCTCTTTGTTGGTCCATTGAACTTTTTTAAAGAGTTAGGATCATTATAATGGTTAAATTGCTATGGTTAGAAGAACTATTCTATTGTACATTCTATTTTCTTTTTTAAGTTAGTTATAATTTTGCTTTTGTGGTGTAGGTAGATTACATCCAAGTACTTATTTAGAAAAAGAAAGGTCACTGAAGATGCAGAGTGCATTCGGTGGGCTATACTGATCCAACGTATAGTACTATAATCTAGTGTGTAAAACAGGATTGCAAAGAGAGCTTAAAGATATTTGCTTATATATGTATGCCTCATGTTGTGAGTGAGTAATAGAGAAACTAGAAGTTTCCCCAGGGTAGATCAAAGATTTGAACCCATATTTTCTACTTTCTACTCAGTCGTGTTTCTACCTTACTATATTTAATGATTATATTAAGAATGTTTATGCTGGGGCAGATAGAGATAAAACAAGAATGGGTGTATGCTGATCATGAGTCATAGGTTCATGTGTTTCATTACATTATTCTTAACTTTTGTCTTTGTTTGAAAATATTTCTATAAGAAGTTTGAAAATTAGAAAAAGCTCATCTCTCATTTAGTATGTTATAATTTATAATGTATAAATTATAAACCAAGTATTACATAGTTTTTGAGGAAAGTAAGTATAGATTACAAAATATTTGCCAGTTTAAAATATCCACTCATCACCATTCTAGCAAGAAGAAATTACAAGCTATTCGAGGAAACAATGTCATACATGGAGTCACCATTTCAGCTTTGGCAGAAAGTTCTTCAGTTTTGTTTTTATGCTGATTGAATTGCAGTGTTGATAAAGTATAATTTCTATGAAGTCCAAAATGTGAACATTTGTGATATCTTACATACCATATTGGTTCATTTTATTCCCAACTTAGTAAAATATTAATCCAACAGAATTCCACTAATTTGAACCCTACATTAACATCTTGTTCAATTATCAGGGTAAGAATATAACAAACACAAATAGATTGATAGAGCAGATATAGTCACTAAAAAACAAATTCTAGGATATGTCTCATGATTTCTGAAGATTTGGTACAACCTCTAAGAAAAACTTACAAGAACTTATTGCAAGTTAGATGGTTTTAAGATACATAAAGATACTACTTCTCACAAGGAAGATTGGGCTGTTAAGTTACATTAAAAATACCCAGGCCACAAAGCTAATAAATTTTAGAAAGTTGCTTGAACAAAGATAAACAGAAAATAGAGGCTTCTAACCAGAAAATATATAAACAGAACTAATTAGTCCCAATGAATTAGGGTTATTTAATGAGCTTCAAGATAGTAATACTATGGAATAAAATGCATGACTCAAACAAATTCAATGGTGATAACCGTCCTGAATGTTGATAATAATCACAGAAATGTCTTTGCATCTTATCTGAAGTTTATGGCAGGGAATAAAGAAATGGAAAATGCTTGTGAATAACTCTAAAGAGAGTGCATTGCTAAACTATCTTTTCCCCAGAATCAGAACTATTCTTGTGGTTTAAGACACAAGCAATTCATATTATTTTACTCACTTTTAAGAGCATGGTGTGTTACAAAACTTGTGGCTGTAACTTTGAAGATTTTTTCCCAAAGTTTACAAAATGAGCAAAAATATTATAGTAAGCTACTAAACTTTACTGACTTAGACTTTCCAGACTTCTTCAGAACCACAAACTGTCAACCTTCTGTATGTCATCTGAAATGATCCAACGGTCACTCACTCAGTACACATCCCCAAAATTCCCAGTTTGAGCAAACACAGACATTTGATGAGGAGCCAAACCCAGAACAGCATGCCTGAGCTTTTTAGAACATGGAATTGCCTAGAATTAAAAATTATTCTTTCAGAGATCTCAGGCTAGGGCACAGTTCTTTTGCCCATTGAGTCCTGCAACATACCCGATAACTATTGTATTCATTTATTTGTTCATTCATTCATTCATTCATTCATTTGTCAAGTACTTATTGGAAGAAATCAAGGCCATTATCCCAATGAGATTTATATTCTGGTGAGAGTGACAGACAATAAGTATGTGAACAAATAAATAAACAAAATGATTTAGTAACAATAGATGAAAATTTAATCTGGGCTCCCTTCTTATCAGTTGTGTGAACTCAGTAATGTTTCTCAACCTTCTTGGTATATTAATTTTTAAGATGACAATGAAGCAACAGTTCTGCTAAGCTTTGTGTGAGAACTAAATTAGGTTATGCAGCAAAGCTCTAAGAAAATAATAGTATTTCACTTGCATAGGATATATGCTAAGAAGTCTGCAGTGCTATTTGTAATGCACAAAATTGTAAATAACCCAATTTCCTCAGATGTAAATGAATGGATAAATAATATACGATATGTTCATCTAGTGTAATGCTGCCCAGCTATTAAAAGGCACATAGTAAATTTAAAAAAAAAAAAAAAACATAAACTATAACAAGTAAAAAAATGTGGCAGAAAACATATAGTATGATGCTATTAACAATAGAACATTCATAAACATAAATGTATGTGTGCGGCAATATTTTTAGAAGGAGTGAAAAAGAATACATATCATTATGATGGTGAATGTACCCTGAAGAAAAGAACAGTATAACCAGAAAGAAGATAGGTTAATTCAGAGAGTACTGCCCCTTTATCTATTATGTATTATTTATTTTATTTTGAAATAAACCACATGATAAGTTGAATTAAAGGTAGAAAGAGAGGATGTTCTGGGGGAGATTATATCCATTGCATGGATAATTGAGATACTATATTAAAAACTGATGTTGTAAAAGGAAAATTCTTTGTATATTTGTGGCCATCTTTTCTACATGGCAGTTATTTTAAGTCTGACAGTTCATTTTCCCTGGCTTAGCAAGGTTTTGTGGAATGAATGTGCTATTGGTTTTCAGTTAGCTCTGTTTTTGAGGTAAAGCATATTTACTTAGGACAATCGAGTAGATTTTCTCAATATTTCATGTCATTTTTTGTTTACTTAATGTTTTATTTATACATTGTTTTCAGCCAGGGACTTCATCACATCTAGGATACAGAATAAAATTCCTGACTGCTATTGCTGAGAATAATCTAAAAAGTCAGAGTATTTCAGTGCATAGTTAACACACAATTTCTTCCTGCCCTCCATTTACAAAGACTTGATTGACTTTCACAGATTTCAAGTGGTCTTTCTTTGTAGGCTCTTTATATTACTAAACACACATATTTGTCTAATGTTGCCAGCCTAAATTCTTTCCAGCTCTGATGGCTTTTAACTTTCACCGAGTACTTAGAGCCCATGCACATAGTCACTAAATGAGGTTGTTAAGTATCCGTTTTCCATCTCACATAAATAGCTACTGAAGCAGACGTGGACTGGGATGGATGTCCCGCCCCACCCCCCACCCGCCCCCAAACCAAAGCTATTTGGCAAAGAATTGCCTTTCCTTACTCAAGCAGGGGAAAGTGTTTTGGTGTCTGAGATCTACATTCACTATATTCATTGCATGGAAATCAGAATATACTTAAAATAAAAGTTGCTGTTGTACCCCTTTAAAGTTCTAATGAAATAAAACAAAGCAATCTTAGTTTTACTGCAATGACTTTTCCTTTCTGAGTTCTTATCGGGAACCAGTAGAATATATTTTTCTGTTTTCTTTGGAGACATACTATTTGTGAGATTTTTGGTATATCTCACAAGATTTGGGGGAAAACAAGAACAACCCTAGAGTACGTTTATTTAATGAAGCAAATTTATAAGAACACAACCAAGAGGGGTAAAAAAACCCCTCAAATCTTTGTTATCTTTCAATGTCTAGATGATGGGTTCAGACCCCTGAATCTCTGAAATTCTTTGCAAAAGACTAAAGGTAATGTTTAAAAGTACTAGGTTTATTTGAATGCATAATTTTTCATCTTCCCTCACCGAGTCGTATTGTTTGTGTCACACCTGAATCCTGGAGTTAAGCTGTAGCAACCCTGAGGAAGGCGGCTGAGCCTTCTGGAACTCCAGCAGTACTTTAGCCAATGAATAGATGAATTAATTATTAAAAAATAAGCAGGACTCTTTCGGCTCCTGGAACTTTTTAATAAAATTCTGACCCCATATTTTGTTAACTTGTGATATGGCTTCTCTGATCAGAGAAAACCATTTTGCCTGTCCTTCCTTGTCATTCTGATAATTTTTACCATTGTACTATTAACCCTCATGGAATTCCCTCTTCATGTTTATTTCGGTAATCCTGATCAAAGAATGTTCTACACTCATTTCCTTGTAAGAAACTCCCCTAATTCTTTCTCATTTCTCCAATCAATTTTATGCTTTGCATTCCCTTGACACTCTGTATGTGCAGTTTTCACCATATTATCTGATATTTTGTCATCTTGTCCTTAGGCTGCTTTGTAGCCTAATGAAAGTATGGTTGCTTTCACTCCTCAAACCTTCACTATTGCCATCAGCCTGAGACTAGTATCATGTCTTTTCTTCATTGTCTTGCCTTTAAAATCATAATTATTGAATACTGACAATGTGTGGGACAGTCAAAGGAAGATAACATTGGTTATAATTATCTAAAACTCATGATCTTAAGGACTAATCAAGGAAACAAGATATAATATTTATTTTAAAATAATGACAAAATATTTAAGTAGTTTTGAAAAATTTGATGAGATATGCAATGTTGCCAAATAAATTGCCTCAAAAATACTTTTTTGGGGGAGACTCAGGATAGGGAGAAGTTATTTCTAGATGGGGATCAAAATGTATGAAGCAAGTAAAATTTGACTTGGGAGAAGCTTTAATTCACTCATTTAGCACATCTTTTTAGTAGCTAATAGTTACTAAGTACTGTGATAGACACTGAGCTGAATAGAATTTTACTAGGTGAAGAGAAAGGAGTAAAAACTCTATGAGCAGATGGATAGCTAGAGGGCTGCTTGAGCACTAGTAATGGAGCCAGTCTAGTGTTCATTTATCCATGAATATAATCAGCAAAGTTATACTATTTCTATAGACCTGATACTGTTTTAAGTTCTGGGAATGCAGAAATGACACAGAATAACATCACCCTCTTCCAAGAATTCAAAATATAGTGAGACTAATAAACAATTTTCAGGGGGAAAAATGTGATAATTGGTGTCACAGAGGCATTTAAGCCAAGCTTCCAGAATTCTTAAGAGATACCAAAAAATAATACAGAGCTTCTGCTGTTAGTGAGAAACAGACAAATAGTATAATTTATATGATAAATATTACTAAGAATAAACTAAGAATAAACACAGGGTGCTTTGTGTTTTGGGAATTTTGCAAATATATGGGAAAAACTCAATTACAAGTGAAAGGGAGTGTGGTTAGAGACTGGGTTCAGGAAAGAAAGTGGGGTCGAGGTAAGTGAGGCTTTTTGTGGTATCCTAGGGAATCTGATCTTTAGGTTACACCCCGCAGGAATCTTTGAAGAATTTTAAATTGGTCACAGAGGTTATTAGAACGGCCCACTTCAATGGTCAGCTTTACTCTTGAAATAATAAAATTGAAGGATGTGACAGAAATTCAGGATTCAAAATATTGACTTAAAAATGAAGCTAAACTGTAATGGAGGCTATCACAAACATTACAATAAGCAGGGAAGTCAATAAAAGCAAAGCTTGCTGAATAAATAATTCAATAAATCTTTCCTGGTTACTTGCCTGAGAAGAGGAAAACATGAAACTTGGAGGATTGCACTTTTGTATCTTAGTCCAAATTCCACTGGGGAGGAGTAGTGACACAGGAAGCAGGAAAGGCTCTGGGCCACACCGCATGGGCCACTGCTGTCTGTAAATCCATATTCATCCTGTCAAAGGGGAAATTGGTTGGCCTGAGGTGAATATAAGTGGGTCCGAGGATCATTTAGCCAGAGTTAAGTAACATTTCTCTTTGGGGAAATTTACTTGTTATTATAACTTCATAAAAAGTAAAGTTCTGCACACAATGGTTCATAGCTTCACAGCAGGGAGTTCTATTCAACATTCCAGAAAGTTCTACTTTCCTTTTCTAGTACCTCTATTATAGAAAATGTTCAGAGGTCGTTGAGAGTTGGGAAGTCTACAGTCTGAAATTCCCTCTTCCTATGACTTGCTGTGGAAATATTGAACATCAAACTCTGTGGTTCTTTTCTTCATCTGAAAATTTATCTCCATGCCTCTTTTAGTTTTAATATTTTATAAATATCTTACAACAATAAATTGTAAACATTCATTTTAGAAATTGAGTAATACAAAATGCTTTTAACATCTTGAGTTTTTATTATTTTATCACCTTGATTTCATTCAACTTAACCAGTCTTTTTTATTATTAGACTCTTAACATTTATCTTTAACTGACTGTCTTCCTGATATTCCTTTGCCTTGTTTCATTTTTTAATACTTACACTCTTTTGTCACAAACTAATAACTTTTAATATATTCTGCCTTCAATTCCAAATCATTCCTTTCTTAACTTTTAAATCTTAGGAAAATTGTATCATGTTAAGTAGGTGGTCCCTAATTTCTGTATGATCAAGCACAACTACTTATCAAAACATTCCATCTGAATTCATTTAATTTAAATGAATTGACCAGTTAGAATAAATGTATTATGGATATAATTATATAATCTAAGCTACACACACACACACACACACACACACCATGCCATATGTACATAATTGATATATAGGTACTCATTAGTCTTATTTACCTATTGTAGTATTAAATGTTTGAAGATAGCTATAACATCTAATTTATTTATATTAAAATAACAGCACAAGTATAGATCTACATTTTTTGAAGATGTGAATGAAATACGGGGCAATAATGATGTCTTACCTTTGTTACAAGATTTGTGTTCCATTATTAGAGTTATTGAACTGGTTAGGTTTTGTCAAATTTCTTGTATAAATATGAATAAATGGGATTACATTTTTAGAGAGAAAATACACACCCAAAGAAATAAATATATATATACAAAAAAACTTTCTCATGCCATTTTTTACTGATAAGAATACTATAATTTTAAGGAAGAATCTGAAGAATATACAATAAATAAGATGAAAATATCAAATTTAGCATTTAAATACAAATATTGTAGCACTAAAGAGCAATATAAAATTTCAATTATAACATTCATTTGAAGAAACACCATTTTATTTTTGTTGTTGTTGTCAATTTAGTCAAATATGTGTTTAGGTTTGAATATGTGTGTGTGTGTGTGTGTGTGTGTATGTGTATACACAAGATGAGAGATAAATATTAAAATTTTGTACCCAAAATAGATTTTTTCACTAACAATGAGACAATGAAACTCGACATGTCAGCAAGTATACCCAAATAGAGATTTCATCTATTTTATCTTCCTCTTTTTGTTTTCTGGAATATGAGGTAGTCATTGGCCCTGTGATAAGTATACATTATTGGGGTTTGGTTTATCTCAAACAGCATATGCTAAACTATGCTAAGTAGAGGTTTAAATTTGAAAATGATGTTGAAATACTACTTTAGTTATAGACAAGTGGGAGAAAAAAGGAGAATTTGCTTTTCCACTGCCAATGCCTTCCACATCAAGGGAACTGGGTCTGGGATGTCTCTGCTGTGCTTTCTTTTTTTATTTTGCACCTCAGAAGCCCTCTCCCTCTCTCTGTTTCTTCCTTCCTTTTTCCCTATGCATAAGAAAGGTCAAAAGGCCACAAACATTCGGCCACTGAAATTGAATAACTATATAGGTTTTTGTTCTTGTTTTAATTTTTGGTTTTTGTTTTGTAGGTCAAGAAAGAGGTTTGGTATCTGGATAGACACTCCCTGAGGTCTGACTTACTAATGAGGGTCATAATCCAATCATAGGTTAACTTGCTGAGATAGCAATGCATGCTTTGTTTTTGTTCTACATTCTCTCCATTGGAAGAATACAGGCAGACACTTTGTATTTCTTTACCCCAGAAAAGTCTGCATAGTTATTCTGCCTCAAATTTCCCTTTCAGTTTTCCTTTTTTAGAAAATTTTAGCTTCTTAAGGAATGAAAGGTGAGAGAGAGAGCAGTCAAACTGCTGATAAACTGGGCGATAAATTTCAAAGTAGAAGTGACAGGTTCACATGTTCTATGAGTGGTGCAGACTAAAAACCTAGAAGCACAGGGGAGATAGGAGGGAGATGTGTTAAGAGAAGTGACACCCAGACTTGCAGCCCTATCAAATCATGCTTTGCTCAAGAAGATATAGAAAGATAGTGTTACTGTGCAGCAAGGTACTCTGAGATCTTAGACAATGTATGTTCAAGAGGTAACCCAATATAGACAAAGGGACCTTGAATCTAAATAATCAGAGTGGCAAACAGGAAATAAATTAATAACTGAAGTTTATATGCTAGCTCTAAGGGACAGAAACTCATTGTCAGAATCACTTTGATTTAAAGGAGAATATGTGATATGATATTTCCCACATGTTCAATCTGTGGAAGAGTCACATCAGATACAATACCTAATATGTGCCTTCATGATGAACCTGTTGTTAAAATCAAAATACTCTCTCTGGTTGGTGAGAAAATAATATTTATTCTTACATATTCTAATATAAATTCAATTTTCCCATGTCAAGGTAGACATTGAAGCTGTGTCGCATGTTTTTTTATGAGTAGGTTCAGCACATATCCTGCTTTTCTGGAGGTCATCTTGGTTCATGTGAGTTGTCTTGGCAAAATTATTAACAGTATTCCCTTTCACAATCAAGAGTGTTGTCCTAGTTTGAATGATAAATGATTTTGTCAGTTTACACATAAAATATTCTGGCCTTAAGTTAATCACCGGTTTTTTATCATTATCCTGGACAAATGTAATTGTTTCAGCTTCTAAATAGTATGAATATAGTGTTTCGTAACTCTCCATTAAATAGGAAATTCATGGTAATCTGTTATATATAAATTAAAGTATTTATAAGAAATGCCAGAAACAAACAACCAGAATAAAGAGACAAAAAAGGTTCTTACAAATTTTTAACCTACTTTTTAAGTTTAATAAGATTTAATCTTCCAAATCTTCAGGATATCCTGGAAGAAATTAATAAAAACTTCAGTCTGGCACATTTTCTGGTATTGTGCAAAAATAAGTAATACCTGAAGTACCATTTGACATTTTACATGAATTAATAAAAAGTGTTGTACAAATTATTTGTATTTCTCAGATAACATAGAGTTCTTGATTACATAAACAAACAATATATAGATGGATTTTTGATGCCAGTGCCAAAAATGTTGAATGCAATGGCATTCTGGATTTATATGAAGGATGAAAATGCTAATATCAATTTAACCAGAATGGCAATCATATTTAATAAAAGCTCTTAAAAAATAAAGAAAAATGCAATCATCAATGGGGAAATTATATTTAACAAAATCCCAAAACAGTTTTATGAAATAAAGCATTTAAAATAAAAAAGTTCTAAAATATTTTATCAAAGAGCATTTAAAAAGAAAATTTAAAAAATCATCAAAATGTTTTCCACTATCAATTATAAAGTTAAAAATAGTAATATCAACAAATTTGTCATCACGGCCTGGATTCCTGGATCCATTTGCTACAGAATGTTTATCCACAGATGAAAAAAAATTATGTTTTTGTACAAACTTTTAAAATAAAATATTGATTATCATTGACAAAATTTCAGCTGCTCCATATAATAATGTTTTAATAATTTACTTAAAAGGAAAAATTCATGGCTTGGCATAAAGTTTAATGGTTTTATTGAACTTGTGAGATAGAAGTAATGATATCTGAAATAACAAACATATCAAACAACTCATTGGTAAAGAAACTAAGTTGTCAGTTGAAACAATTATAGAAAACCTCATTAGAATTTATAGAGAAAAATCTATAATACTATGGAAGAAGTCTAGAGATATGTCAAATTTTTGAAAAATATTTTTAATCTTTTGATTTGGCACTAACAAGATTATTTCATTCAATATTTTAGAATAATGCAATTAAAGAAGTAAATCATGTAAAACTCCTTTTTTTCAATAAAAAAACTTGTATATGTATTTTCTATCATACATCAAATAAACAGCAGAAAAATTGAATAATACATTTAAATAAATGGGAATTGAAATCATGAAAATTGGAAAATATTAAATCTGACCTTCAATGATCTCTTTCTCTCCTGAACGCTGCAGATTGACATTTATTTGGCATTAACCATTTGTTACCTTGAATAATGTCTCGCTCGTTTTATTTATCAACATCAGCGTGATAAAATGTAGTTTACAATATAAATGGTTTCTTTATCTCTTCTATATAGTATTTTTTTTTTAATTCTATACCACAGAACTTGCAGAATAGATTTTCTGGCATTATTTTAATTGAGTAGAAGATGAGCATCGCCAAATATCTTGAAAAAATTATCTGGAAAATATATATTTTATGTATATGGTCTTCCACTTGACAGCAAATAGGGAGAAGATATTCAATTCAAAGATATGCATGATGGCATTTATAATATTTAATAAAAATGGGAAACAATATACATTAATAGCAGGGTTGGGTAAATTATGATAAATCCATATATAGAATATTATATATAATAAGAATATTTTATTGAAGTGTTAACAACATGAGAAAATATTCTGACTCATTGCTCTATGATGTTAAATAGATGAAAGACACAAAACTATATATATAGTGTTAATCATATGTATACATGTATTGTGTGTCTGTTTATATATATATAATTACAGAAAAATGTTAAAAAGTTAATAGTGGTCGACTGCAACTGGCAGTTATCAATTATTGTATTACTATATTTTTTAAATTTTCTTCTTTATTGTCTACCTTTTCTACAATGAGTATGTATAATTTCTAATTAGAAAAAATATGCATTCATTGATTATGAACTTTTTCACATAGTTGTTAACAATACTGGAAAATGAGATATTATGATAGGTACCCCAGGAGAATCCAATCAACAAGCCAAGTTTATAATTAGTAAATTAGAGTTAAAAACTTCCACAAACCATTTCCACCAATAATTATTCTACCACCAATAAAGAAAAATATATTTTATCCAATTTTAAATGTCTTTATGGGGTCTGGGAGATTGACACTGTAATCTCATAAGTCAGTATGCATTTCTCTTACTGGTGATAATTCTTGGTTATTGGAATCTCACCCTATTCATTTGTTAATAGATATGCTAATAAAGTTGTTGTAATGAATAAATAAGATGATATATAAAAACACACATAGCCAGTGGATTGTCTCAGGGCAGGTGGTTAGTTTATCATTGTTTGTCTAAAATTTAGACTTAATTGCAGAAAGTTGTCTAATCTCGTAAAGGACTAGGAGCTGGGTCTTAAATAGAAAATATGTTAAATACTTTGAACGTTTATATTAAATTGAATTTGAAGTTTCACTGGATGGTAAATGTCAAGCCTGTTGGCTAGTAGTCTTGAGATTTTGTCTATTGAGGGTATTTCAACACAAATCTGCCAGATCGTATAACTCCTGGGGACCAGTGAGTAGTAAAATTTCCAAGTAGCCTTCATAAACTGAGGCAAAATAGAAGCAAAAGATTAAGTAAAACTTCCAGCCAAATAATACAGCAGCCTTACAGTTATGGACTGTGAAAATCAAATTCCCATAGCATACTTTAGCCCTCCATTTATTTATGAATTAATCTTTGTTTATTTGTCATTAATTAAGCATCTATTTATTGAGTTTCTATTAAAGGACAAAAGCATTAGGATATGTTCCTGAACGAAATAGGCTGTATTCCTGACCTTGTATAATTTACAGTCTAGGTGGCAAGTTATTAATAATGAGATACTTTTTTTGAACAACCATAAGAACATTTAAGTGTTAACTGTGAGTCTATCTAAAATTGACAACTCCTGAAATAACAATGATGAAGCTAGGTTTTCTAAATAATAACTTTTGAAACTGCATCCACGTGCATAAAGACCATTTACCGTTCATTCTACAAATATTTATAAGACCCTGTAGACAGTGTGTTAGCTGTTGCAAACACAGAAGGAAAAGATAGGGCCTTTCCAATATAGACAAAATGGGCTCATAAAATAATTGTTGTTGTCACCTCTGGTTCTGAAGATCAAGAATACGAATAGTATAGAAAAAGAAGGAAAAGGGAAAGAAAAAGAGAAGCCACTATTTATGGATCACATACTTTGGGTCTGATGCTGTGCTTGACAATTTACAGATTACTTCACTAATTCTTATAACAGTCAAGTAAAGTGTATATTATTATTATATACTCATGTTGAGAAAACTAAGGGTCAGAAGATAAATTGTTAAAAGCTATGCAGCTAATCAGTGATAAAGCTAGAATTTTAAATCAAATCACTGTTACTTTTTCACCTGTATTTTAAATCATAGCACTAATGCCATTCTCTATGTGTCTTGAAAACCTTTAAAAATATCTAGTTAATGAAATAACAAACTAGTTGCAATGTGAAATACATGGGTAAAAATTGCTCATATATATTCAATTTCAAAATATTATCTGGAAAATATAGAATCTACTCTAAATGAATCAGCAAATGAATATATGCATACTTACATACCTACATAAACCAGTTCTGAAATTTAGGCAATTAAAAAGGTCTCAGTATCTCCCAGCTTAGTTTTATATGGATTTCACATAATTTTATATTATAGAAAGGCAAAGATTTTTTAAGTAACATAATTTACTCTAAATAGAAGTAAATATTGTGTAATGATCAAGGAAAGAGTTATATTTTAAAATCTAAATAGAAATATGCCTTTTGTCATCATTTCCCTTGGGGGAAAAGAAATTATGTTAATTACTATTTGAATAAAATCTCTTGTATAGCTAGCCTGTTGTTTCCACAAACTACTTTTTCTAATAATTGAATATTTAGCTGAATATATAAAAATATGTCAGATTTGAGAGCTTAGAGAAATCAAATATTTTAGAGTCTCTTGTTAGCTTAGGCGTAGAGCTATGCAAAATTCTTTTCACTTCTGGCAAAAACAATGGGAAAAAAGCATTAGTTTCTCCAGGATGAGTTTTGGTACTTCCCACTCTAAAGAAGTCCAGAAACACAAAATGAGATCAGAATTTTTCACTAATTTTTGGCCCTTCTCTTTCTTCTTATTCTGGCATTGGACTGTGGAAAACATATTTATTCAAGGGCAATGTGAACTTTTTCTGAACCTCTCAAGACATTCACTCTTAGTCATAGAAAAACAGAGCTTTACAGTTCTTTCTTAACTTTAACTATTGAAGCAACTAAAAAATCATATAATGGCTTCTCCCAGTCTCCATCCAATCAGAATTTATTTTCCTTTCTTTATTTATCACATTATAAAGAATATTATGCCAAGGTCTGGATTTATAGAACTCTTGATCAAAGACTTGAAAAATAAGTTTTGTTGCCAGAGTGAAATAGCCGATTTTTTAAAACATTCTTTTTCTGCCTCCAAAAAATATTTAAGCCCAAACTGAAATAGCAAGATGGTTAAATGAGTAGAATGAATTCTTATTTAAAAGGTCAAAGTCTATTATGTTTATCTTTAATGGCCTCCAGAGTTATTTGCTCATTTGAGGGTGGCCATGCAAAGGAGTTAGTCTAGAGATTGTTTTTTCATTTTATAAATGGAAAAGAAAAAAAAACTAAAATAAAGACAGGAAGCCATAGTTGTTTAGATAAACATTGCATTACATTTGGTAGAGTTCCAAGAGTTTTTCAGAGATTAAATGCTTCTAATACAGTGATTCTCAGAGACGAGTTCGGTTAATAGTAATAATAATAAATAGGAATGACTAATTACAAAAGAATTTATCAACATATAAACTAAATAGTAAGATCCCTCTAGGAAGAGAGAAATATGCTGAAGGGAAGTCAGCAGTATCTCTGAAATGAAGAAAAGAACAAAGAAAGTAAAAAGGAATTACCCTTCCATTCATCTCTCTCCAAACCCTCTGATTCATCATTGCTTGAAAAGATGACTGTCTTTCTTTAGTAGCCACTCAACTGAAGCTATCTATCATTGTGAATTGTAAAAGATATAGAACTTAGATATAGAACTTTCATTTCCTCCCACTCAATTCCTTTGTAGAAGTCTTTGATTGTTTTAAGAAAATAATGATTCGATAGCATTAGTGTTAATGTATTTATTTATTTGAATCCTTTTCAGAAATATCATCCTGAGATTTATATTTTTATTTGATTTATCAAAAAGTGAATTTAGAGATTAACATTATGGAACACAAAAGGTGAGCCATATATAATTTGGGCACACACTGATCTGGGCCATTATGCTCTGCTGGCTTAAATGTAAAATGTGTTGCTGACTGTTTCCATTGTTCAGTGGCTTAAGAAACATCAGATTCTCATTCCATTTTCTTTATATACGTTCCAGTGCTTTAAAAATTCTCTAAAAAGTTGTCGAGTTTGCTTTTTTATCTTCAAGAAATCTATCTCTAAATTCATCTGTTCTTCACAGAGGAGCACATATCTTGGATTACATTTCATCAGAGAAGATTCCTCTACTTCCTGGAATAGAATATTACAAGGCAGAAATGCTGTTTATTCAGATTCATACTACATGGGGGGCCATAGTGCAGGGGCCAGTAAAACTCTTTCTGTAAAAATATTTTAAACTTTGTGGTCCATACTGTCTCTGTTGCAACTAGTCAACTATCTGCTTTTCACATAACTTTCATATGTCATAAAAGAAAAAAAAGAACCTTTAAATAGCTATAGATATAAAACTTGTTCTTAGCTCATGAGCCATGCAAAAATAGTCTGAGTCTAGATTTGCCCAAAGGTAGTAGTTTGCTGACTTCTGACCTGATGCATTGGTTAGAAATTTGAACCTTGAAATTAGGCATTCTCACATAAAACTAAAATTCCACCATTTATTGTACAGCCTTAGCAAAATACCCCCCCCAGTGTTTCCTTTTTTTATAGGCACAACGATATTTATTTAATAATCTAAGGATTAAATTAATTTAATTTCTTATTGTGTATTCATTGTAGTAACTTCATTTAGGGCTATAACTTTTTCAAGTAGAGAAGAAAACCTGTGTTATCGTGCTTCATGTTCTGTATAAAAAAAAAAACATAGCTAACTACTATCTTTGATAAGTGAACTTTTTGCAAAACTTGAAGCCTCTTTGTGTCAATCTCTTTCCTATCTCAAGCAATGCTGATTCCTCCAGCTTTAACTTAGAGGTACTTTTTCTTCCAATTCTTTAATCATGTTCTGAAATTCTCTTAAACTCTGAAATGTTTCATAATCTTCTGAGCTTCTGATGCCAAGAGTGGACTGAATTTTATGATCAAATGTGCAGCTGTGTATCCAAATTTTTTTCATAGCACGAAATGTTTGCAGAAGAAAAAGTATTGGTTGGTATTTTCTGAAAATTTAAATATCATATTTAATAATTTTCCCTTCCAAAAAGAGTAAAATGTTTTACATGCTATTAATTATTCATTTTGTTATTTATATTGCAGTAGTATTTGCTATTCTCACATAAATTCAAAGTCCTGTTGATGTTTTAAAGTATGTCTTATTTGATTTCTTTTTCCTTCAACTAGTTACCTCAGTACTGCTCTTAAGAATTGCCTTTCTACTTTTATTTCCTCTTTATTTTTAAATGTAAATTTATTTATAAATTATTATTACAAGGACATCTCTGGTTGTGCTTACATGACACCTACCTTCCTCTACCCAACTCCTTTCCATAATTCTTGACAACCACCAGTCTTTTCTCCATTTCTATAATTTTGTCAATTCAAGAAAGTTATGTAAATGGAATCACGTGATTGGCTTCTTTTACTGAGCATAATTCCTTTGAAAGTTATCCAAGTTGTTTGTGTGTCAATAGTATAGTTTGTTCTTTTTCAATTGCTGAGTTCCATGTTTTGTGGTTTGGATGTACCACCATTTGTTTATTTATTCATTCACCGGTTGAAGAACATCTAATTGTTTCTAGTTTGGGGCTATCAGGAATAAAGCTATTGTGAACATACTTATATAGGTTTTTGTGAACATTACTTCTCATTTCTCTAAGATATATGCCCAATAATTCAATTGCTGAGTAAATAACTAATAACTATAAACAAATACTATATGTTTAGTTTTGTAAGAAACTGCTAAACTGTTTTCCAGAGTAGCTCCATTTCACATCCTCACCGGCACTGAGTATTGTAATTATTTTTTATTTTAGTCATTCTGATAGTTGTGTAGTAATATCTCATCTTATTTGAAATTGAATTTCTCTAACAGCTAATGCTGTTGAACATCTTTTCATGTACTTATTTGCCATCTGTATATTCTCATCATTAAAATTTCTGTTCATGTCTTTTTCCCATTTTCTAATTGAATTGGTTCCTTTTTAAGATTGAGTTTTGAAAGTTTATTATAAGTTCTAGGTACTAGTTCTTCATAAAATATATAGTTTGTGACTATTTTCTCCAAGCCTATAGCTTGTCTTTTCATACTTTTAAATGGATCTTTCACAGACCAAAAGTTTTTAATTTTGATGAGGGCCAATTTATCAATGTTTGATGTTTTATCTTTAAGTCTATGATCAATTTTGAGTTTACTTTTTGTATAACATGTAAAACTTATCTCAAGGTTCATTTTATACCATGGACTACAGTTGTTGCAGTATCATTTATTGAAAAGGCTATCTTTCTTTCCATCAAGTTGCTTTTGAAACTTTGTCGAAAATCAGTGGGCCATATTTGCATGGGTCTACTTCTGAATTTTTTGTTCTTTCCCTTTATCTATGCTTGATTCTCTATAACACACTATTTTTTTGTTTGTTTGTTTGCTTTCACTAGGTAGTAAGCCTTAATATCAGGTAGAATAATATTTTCTTGGGGCTGGGTGTTTCCATATGAATTTTAGAATAAGCTTAATTATATCACCAAAAATCTTGTTGGGAATTGCACTAAACATGTATATCAGTATGGGGATAAATGACATCTTCAGTCTTTCAGTCTATTAACACAGTACTACTTTATATTTATTTGTGTCTTTTTTATTTCTTTCAACAGTGTTTTGATTTTAGCATAAAGGTCTGATATACATTTTATTTAATTTCTATATAAGTTTTATTTTATTTGAGTGATTGTAAATGGTATTGTGTTTTTAATTTCTGTTCTCACATATGCTTTGTTAATATATATGAATGAGGTTTTCTGTGTTGCTCTGGTATCTTACTAACTGCTGTACTAACTTAGTTCTAGGAGATTTTTGGAAATCCTTTGGGACTTTCATGTCATCTGAAAATAGAGATAATTTTATATTTTACATTCCAATACATACCTTTTATTTCTTTTTCTTGCCTTACTAAAGTGACTAGAACCTGTACTATTACGTTAAATAAAAGAGTTGAGGGCAGACATCTTTAACATCTTACCAGTCTTAGCGGCAAAACTTTAAGTCTTTCACCATTACATATGATATTAGCTATAGGCTTTTTTAAAAACATGTTTATTATCACGTTGAAGTAATTACTCTTTAATTTTAACTTGCTGAGAGGTTTTATAATAAATGAGTGTTAGATTTTAACAAATGTTCATTCTTCTATTGATTTAATTATGGTTTTTTTTCTTCTTTAGCCTGTTGAAATGGTGGATTACACTGAATGATTTTTGAACCAGCTTTTGATACTTGGAATTAATGTCATTTGGTCATAACAGTGTTTTTTATGCAATGTTGAATTCAATTTTCTTAGAATTATTGCACATATATTCATGTGTGATATTGGTCTGCAATTATCTGTTTTTGGTATTGCCTTTGTGTGGTTTTGGTATCAGGGTAATTTTGGTATCATAAAGTAAATTAAGAAGTTTCTCCTCCTTTCCTTTTTCTCCAAAAGAGATGATGTAGAATTAGTGTTCATTGTTCTTTAAATGATTGGTAGAATCCTCCAGTGAAACTACATGGGCCAGACATTTTTCCTTCAGGAGGCTTTCAATTATAAATTACATATCTTTACTGGTTACAAAACTATTCAAATAATCTATTTCATTTTGGTTGAGTTTCTGTACTTTTTGGCTTACAACTCACTAATCTAGATTAAATTTATCAGTATGAGTTATTTACAGTATTCCCTTTTATCATTTTAATGCTTATAGGGACTGTAGTTATATTCCTGATACGTATTACTTGTGTCTTTTCTCTTTTTATTTTAGTCAGTCTGCTAGAGGTTCATCGATTTTATTTTTTTCAAACAATTTTTTTGTCTCATTGATTTTCTCTATTATTTTCTGATGTTCAACATGAGTTATTTCTGCTCTTTTCTTTATTATTCTACTCTTTGCCTATGTTGTGTTTATTTTACTCTTAGTTTTCTGCTTTCTTGAGCTTAGAATTTAGATGTATTTAGTGTATCTAGCTGTTGTTGGGTGGTGATTTGAGACCTTTGCTCTTTTTTAACATAAGCTTTTTGTGCTACAATCTCTCTTTCAGAACAGCTTTACCCATGACCCACATATTTTGATGTTTTATTTTCATTTAGTTTTATGCATTTTATTTCTTCTGAAACTTTCTCTCTGAACCATAATTATTAAGAAATCCATTGTTTAATATTCAAGTGTTTGAAGATTTTCTTGTTGTCTCTCTGTTGTTAATTTTCAGTTTAAAATCATTATGATTTTAATTCTCTTAAATTTATTGAGGTTGTTTTATTGTCAATATATGATCTATCATGGATAATGTTCCATGGGTCCGTGAAAATAAATATGTATGTAGCTGTTGTTGGGTGGAGTGTTCTATAGATGTCAATTATATCATTATACTTGGTTATGCTATTTGGATCTTCTATATATTTGCTGAGATTTTTTTTAATTGCAATATAATTGATAGTGTAAGTTTAAAGTATACAGCATATTGATTTGATATATTTACATTCTGTAATATGATTACCATGATAGAGTTAGCTAACACCTCTATTGAGTCACATAATAATTATTATTATTATTTGTGTGTGTGATGAGAACATTTAAGATCTAGTCTCTGGTAACTTTAAAATATGTAATACTGTATCATTGACTATAGTTACTATTCTATGCATTAGATCTCCAGAATAATGTGATCTTGAAAGTTCTTTCAACATTGCAAATATCTTCCTCACAAAGTTCAGAGTGACAAAGTAACAGAAGTTTGATATATTCTGCATAGCTAGTGACAAAACCCACAAATTTGGAGTTGAAAAGAGTAGCAAATTTTTGCAGGGGAAAAATATCTGGTGGTCACCCAAAATCCAAGTGAATTGTGAAGAATTAAGTCTTATGTAGTTTTTCTGATCCTCTATAATGCACACATTATGTGAAAATTGCACAGCATTCATTAAGAGACAAAGTTGATGCATTTTTTGTGCAAAGTAAATATTGAATAACAGTAATCATACTAGAGTATATAGTGAAGCTATCTCTAACAGTTTCGAATGGAACTCAGTTTATCTAACTTTCATATTATGTTTAATAGACTCACAGGCTATTTATATGTGTACCTTCAACACCTAATCACAGAGACTTCTATTAAATTTAAAATGAGAAGTCTCTTTTTAGTTGAAGCCTTTGTGTTCCACAACCACCAAAGATATATAAGGGAGAACTTAGAAATTTTCTTCCTGGTAGTGTTATTTTCTAATGAATCACAGCTGATTTTTTTGGCTAAATGGTCTCAGAAGGAAGCTTTATAACATGTCCAGGGTTCAGTAATTGCTGAATCAGTACATCTTTATATAACAGGAAAATAAGAAAACTCTGCAATAAGCATGTTGAACAAGGTTTTAATTAAAAGCAGCTCTACAGCTGGCAGCATACTCTGTCCAAACTGTGTTTTTACAAAATTCCCCCAAATATTTTAAAGTAATCTCTACCTGTAATTATTAAAAGGCAGTTATCTCCTCTCTGATAGAAGAATCATTTTTAGCTCATATAATTAATAGGGTAATGAATTTACTTATATGTTATAGTCAGCCAGCAATGGGTGTGTGTGGGATGAGTCCATCCCTATATCCCTAGTGTATGACCTCAGCTTTGGAGAAGATAATAGAGATGGCTTATGTAAGAGATTAGTTCCTGATGTTTATGGACTTAAAATCCACAGAATGTGCTGTTTGTTCAAAAACAGAAATGGGAGCTTACTCTTGTAGTCAATGCCTTATTTACATCTGCACATGTGTTGTGTTTTTAAATATGTCCTCAAGTACAGACTCTATAGTAGCTTCCAACTTGCATCTCAATGTTGTCTTATGACAACATTTTCTTTCTCACCCTCATTTATTCCTATTTATGGCAAATGACAATCTGACATTACAAAGAAAAGACTAATTGAAAAAGCCTGCAGTTTTTTTAGTTTTCAAAAAGAGAGCACTATACTTGAGGTTTTATAAGCCATGTTAAATATCTTCAGTTCTTGATGACTTTGATAAATTACTTTAAAGAAGTTTTGTTATAAAGAAACAAATCCCCAGGATATACAGTTTTCTCATTGCCTCATCTCCTTATTTTTCACATGATTGCCCTGGGACTCTTTGAGAACATCTGGGAGAGCTCTGATTATAAGCTCAGAACTGTGTTGAACACAGAGAAGTTTGTGGCTCCAATTTTTTTTCATACTAAATCTTGTTCTGCTTTCATTCCTTTTTCACTTCTTTCAGATAGACATCATGTTCCAAAATCTCTTTTATATGGTTAAGTGAACTTGAGTTCTATGTGGTTAGGTTTTCTTATTATTTAAGGGAAATCTGATATGAAAGTTTTACTACATTTCAGTTGATATTATATAGGGTGAGGCAATTTAATATAAAAGGAGACAGGGATATACTACAGGTATCTTGGGTTGCAAAAACAATTTCTTAATTTCAGTATTGTAGCACCAGGTGTAGTTCCTGTAGTAATTGGTTTATATACTTTTTAGAACATTTACTCAAACTGCCAACTTGAAATTTGTTGAAGTTAGAGACTGGATCATGTGTTGTTGTTTTTTTCCCCTATGAGGATCCCCAGTGCCTAACACAGACACAGGCAAAAAAAGTTCAATAACTGTTTCTTGAATTGAATTTATACACAATTAATAGATAAGTAGGTAAGTAGATAGAATAATTGATACATATTTTTTAAGTGTGGGTCTTATTTCTATTTTTAAAATATTTAGTAACATTTCGAGCACCAAAAGTTAAATAGATAGGCATAATTTTTGAGGATCTGTTCGTGTCTGTTATATGTGATGTTAGGGTATTATTACTATTGTCAGTTTAATGTGTTGCAGCCTTGTACTGAATAGTATAATAATAATCATAGCTATCATTTATTTAGCTTTGTTATATGTACCTAGGATTTTACCACTCTTTAATAACCCCCAAACAAGCTATGGTTAAGGTATTATTATTCCATCACATAAGGAAAATATTCAAAACTGAAAAATTTAAATAACTTTCCCCAAACTCCACAGTTGAGATTGAATTTAGATATACTTGACTCCAAAACTTGGATTCTTAGCCATTATTGAGGGAATTAGCACTTGATTAAGAATGGGATCAAATTTTATACTAGACTGTGTCACCTTGGGCAAGTGAATGAGGCTAATACCCAATATATATAAAAAACTCATACAAGTCAACAACAAGAAAACAAACAACCCAAGTAGAAAATGGTCAGAGGACCTGAACAGATACTTCTCCTAAGAAGACACAAAACAGTCAACAGATATATGAAGCTGCTCAATTTCACTAGCTATTAGGAAAATTCAAATCAAAACCACAATGGGATACTCCTTCACACCTGTAAGAATGGCTATTAACAAGACAAGTAATAACAAGTATCAGAAAGGTTGTGGAGGTAGAAGCGTCCTCATACATTGCTAGTGGTAATGTAAATTGGTACAGCCACTATGGAAAACAGTATGGAAGTTCCTCATAAAATTAAGATTAGAATTACCACATGACCCAGCAGTCCCTCTTCTGGGTATTTACCCCCTAAAATTGAAAACATTTATCCATAAAGATATATGCACCCATTATTCATTGCAACGTTATTCACAGTGACCAAGACATGAAAACAACCAAGGTGTCCTTAGATAGATGATTGCATGAAGATGTGGTACATATATATACAATGGACTACTTCTCAGCCATAAAAAAAGATGAAATAATGCCATTCATGGCAACATGGATGGATCTTGAGATAATCATGCTAAGTGAAATAATTGAGACAGAAAAAGTAAAAAGCCATAAAATTTCATTCATATGTGGGATATAAGACTGAAAACTACAAATGAACAAGACAAACATGCAAAAACTCATAGACACAAATAGTGGTTACCAGAGGGAAAGGGGAGAGGAGGAGAGGTAGATAAGGGTAAAGGGAGTCAACTATATGGTGACAGAAGGAGATTTGATTTTGGGTAGTAAAGACACAATGCAATATACAGATGATATATTATTGAAATGTACACTTGAAACTTATATAACTTTATTAACCAATGTCACCTCAATAAATTTAATTAAAAAATAAAAATAAAATTCTTTTACATCTTACTTATTTTGAGAATGGAAGTAAAACTAGTTAATATATAAATATATTTTTAGTTTCACATGTAAAGATTAAATAATCATAGATGGTTGTTAATTTCAGCCACTGTTATTTCTTTTCTACCAATGACAGCATACTCATGCCCAGAGCAGGCCTTGATTTTCAAATAAGAAAAATTTGGCCTCAGGAATTTATGACTTGCCTAGTTTACATAGTTATTTTGTTGTCAGAGATTGGACTACATCCAAAATCTTAGTATATTACTCTTTCAACTATAATGTGACATTGATTCTCTTCATGAAGATCTTAAAACTCAGAAGAAAGAACATAAGCATATATGGTGGCATACAAAATCATAAAAATAAAAATACTGAGAAATCCACATCCAAAACAAAACAATTTATTTGTGCATTCAGTTAAAAAATTTTCATGGACACTTCTGTCTCAAGATAGCTTATCCAAGGCATGGTTCCTGATAACAAAGAGCTTCCTGTTTAATAGAGAAAGCAGATAAATAAATAGACTGTTACAAAATATGGATATATAGTAAATCCTATGATGGAAGGAAGCACTGTTACTCCTAGGTGACACATCCTATCCACATTGGGTGGGTAAAATCACTGATCTCTAATATTTTTTTTCTTATTTACCTTCTAATTTTTTTTTAATCATGAGCTCTCTTGCCTATTTTAAGTTGATATCTAAAATTTTTCATCAGCGATATATATAGTTCCAAAAGAGTTCATTTCTAGCATATGATAAATGCTGATTTTTGAAAATAAAACCATGTCATTCTTTTAAATAAATCCAAGGAAATTTAAATGGCAAAGCAATAAGTAACCCACCATCATTCATTAAAGTATATATAAACAAGCTCTTCTTTGGCAATCAGAAATTCTTCATCATTTCCTTTAATCTTTGAACTCAGATTTCCATTTCAATTCTTTTACTGAAGTTTTTCAAATGCAAGAGACATTCATACTTGAAAATATATTCTTGATTGTCCTAATATCATTTCTACAACAAAAATATTGACATGAACTATGTAAATTTAAAATGTATAATTTAACATGTAACACATAATTTGATATTATATTATGTAACAGAATTAAATAAAATAATCCATATTAATAATATAAATTATATAAATTTAATTTAGATATTTTTTCAATTCTCTGGAATTGTATGGCTCTAACTGCTGAAATATTTTATATAGATTTATCATTATAATATTTATTATTACCAACTGACAAACAACAGAAATATTTGACTAAATTAATGAGAGGATAAGAATTATTTTCAATTATTTCATGTATTTGTCTATGAATATTTATTATTGCTTGAATAAAGCAGGTTAATTTTATTACTGATTTCAAAATTTTATTTTATAGAGACTAGCACTTATAAAACCATGTGTGTGTGTATGTGTGCATGTCTGTGTGTGTGAATAGAGGAATTTTTATAGCAAAAATACCAATTATACAAATTTATTTTCATTTATATGTCAAAAGTTACGTAATAATATAATTCAAATATTTTTAATGAACCAGAGCTCAAATAGGCATTTCTTTAATTTTGTTGAAAGCAAAGAATTAAAAACTATTTGACATTAGTAGGCTTGTTATCAGGATTTACTCATTTTCTTAATCTCTGAAAGGTATATCTACAAGGCTTAATCAGATGTGATAAAGTTATTTTTAATTTTGCTTGTTATCCTTATTATTTAAAGGCACATTTTCAAGGTAAAGTTAGACAAAACTGTAGGTAAAATACCATAAAATTTGAAATTCCACATTTTAGTATTTTTTCTCTTTTATTTCAGTATTGTTGGTTATGTCGAAATGCCTTAAAAAGATGAGAAATTGCCAGATAAACAGACACTTAATAATTATATTAGTAATTTCTCTTTATGGTTGACAATATTAATGTTGATAATTATTCTTTTGACAGAATTTAAACAATTGTGTCAACGAAAGAAGAAAGAACTTAATCCTAATTAAATTAAACTGATTTTTAAGACTCAGGACATATTTATACATGGATAACCTTTTGCCCTAACCCACTATGTTAGAATGGTTATTATTAGTAAGACAAGAAATTACAAGTGCTGGAGAGGATGGAGGAAAAGGGAACCCTAGTATGTTGCTAGTAGGAATGTGAGTCAGTGAATCCTCCTTGGAAAACAGTATGTAGGTTCCTCAGAAAATTAAGAATAGAAATTCTTCTTTTGGGTAGCTACCCCAAAAGTTTGGAAATATTTAATTCATAGATTGTGTTGATTGCAATATTATTCACAATAGCCAAGATATGGAAACAACCTAAGTGTCCTTTGACCAATGACTGGATAAAGAAGATATGGTACATACGTACAATGGAATACTACTCAGCCATAAAAAATGATGAACTATCGCCATTTATGAAAACATAACTGGATCTTGAGAGTATCATGTTAAGTGAAATAAGTCAAATGGAAAAGGACAAAGAACCATATGATTTCACTCATATGTGGGTTATAAAACAAAAAGCAACAAATGAACAAACAAAACAAACAAACTCATAGACACAGACAACAGTATGGTGGTTGGCAAAAGGAAAAAGGGTGGAGGAGGATGAGGAGTGTAAAAAGAAGATCAAATATATGGTGAAGGAGAGAGACTAGAATCTGGGTAGTGAGAACACAGCAGAATTACAGATGATGTATTATAGAATTTTACACCAGAAACTTATATAATATTAATAACAATGTCATCCCAGTAAATTCAATTAAAAAAAAAAAATAGTGGGGATTAGAATCACCTAGAGGGCTTGTTAAAACACAGATTCCTTGATCCTATCTACAGAAGTTTTGATTCCATTAAGCTGGGGCGGTCCCAAGAATTTGCATTTCCAACAAGTTCCAGGTTGGTGCTGACGTTGCTGGTCTAAGGCCCACACCCTGCAGACCACTTAGCTGGTTAAGGGATTATCATTTAATAGATGAGAAAACTGAGTCTGTGAGAGGTAAAAGCTCACCAAAATGTACATACCTCATTAGTGGCAACACTAAGAATAAGATTCAATTTCCCTGGTTGTAGCTGAGTTTTCCTTTTCTTGCTGCATGTTTCTTTGGAGCAAGATGTAAAAGAAGGGAAAAATTTCTAAAGACTGAAGTTAAGAAATTCTCCCTACATGGAAGGAGCAGCGACCCCAGTGAAGGTACAGAAAATAGTTCAGTTTGGCTAAAGGGCAGAGTGCATTGGCTACAGGTAAGAGGTGTCCATGAGCTATAACAGTATTGATCACTTAATTAGATATCTGTTGAGTAGACAGCGGGGAAAAGGCCAGCTTACAGTTGAGATGTCGTAAAATCCGGCTGAGAGTAGAGAAAGGCCATAAGTAGCCTTAAGGGAGTAATAACAAAGTAACATGTTGTCTATTTACAGTTAGAAAAGTAATGCTATTTCTCTTTTTAAACTAGAAAAGATTCCTAATAATAAATGCAGAATAACAAGCTGAAATTTCTGATCTCAGAAGGCCATGAGTATAAAAAATATATATATTTAATTGCATTTTAAGTGTTAGGATTAACTCTTTAATGTTGCATCAGAAATATATTTTGACTATTCCATCATTACAATTAGTTGGAATAATCAATAATTTGAAAAGAAACATTAATTTCCTAACCCAAGGTTAAAATATTATTATTAATAACTCGAAACAGATAGAAATCATATTTATGACTTCTGGCTCCTGATATTCATTTTACTAAATTACCTGAAAAGATAAGAACATTTAATAAATTCTGTGTTTAGAGATCTAAATCTGTTTAAGGGATTGAAGATTTTAAACTCCAGAGGCGGTTTTTAGTTAATATACTCTTCAAGTTTATACTTTGGCTAAAACTACATGAAGGATTTTGTTTGAGGGGAAATTAAAGGAGGATTTTGCTTAAGAACTTAATTTCCTGACTTTATTCTTTTTTTTTTTTTTTAATACCCAAAGAAGGTCAGCATGAAATTTCAAAATTAAAGTCATCTGGCATTATTTTCTACAGAAAGACTAGAAACTAAAGGATTTACTGGGTAGCTAATCGCATATTTACTTTCTGGGCTTTAAATTCATGCCTGCGGGTTGGTATCTTGATATTCTATGCAGTATTTTGAAAAAGATCAAGGAGTTAGGGGAAATCAGAGGTCAGAAAAGTATCTCTAATTGTTCCTTGAATTAATGACTTATTTTCAACTCTTCTGAAAACTCAAGCAAATTAGCACAGTTTCCACTTGCCCTCAGGATTAGACTATGCCTTTAGTTATCTATCCCAATGCTCTCTATCAGGCCATCTGTTTCTATATGCTATGATATGTGATACAATTGATACGATGCAGATCTCATGGTCACTCCTACACCTACTTTGCTGTGCAGTGGAGCCCTTGTTCAAAAGCTATTATGTATGAGATTCCCTGGTCATAGATCTGGCTTATGTAGTCCCTAAGTAGTCATTCTTCTTGAGGCCCTGTGGAGAGAAAAAGCAAACCCATATCTGGAATATGTATATTTGTCTGTAAAGACAAACACTGGATCTTCTAGAATGAAGGGAGCCTACCCGTTGCCAGTGAAAGGCCACTTCAGTGGAAGTACAGAAAGTAGTTCAGTTTGGCTAAAAGGCAGAGTGCATTGGCTAGGGATGGGAGTGGGCCATAAGCTATGGCCCATCAAAGCAGTTATATATTGAGTGAACCAGGGGGAGCTGGAAGAAATAGTGCCATACCAAGATCTCACCCTTGGTCTCTGTGGCTGGTGGGTTAAACATTCAGCTGTCTGTAGTCTGGGCCAATGCATAGTTTTCATCTCTGCCACTACTATGCCTACTCTGCTCATGAGTTCATTGTGTCAATTTTGAGATAACGGAATATAAAAGCTGGCTGAATTTTTTTGTATACTTGATTTTTTCAGGGCCTCCTACAGGGTGAATGCTTTCTGGTGGATATTAATATGCAATAAGAAAAATCTTTACACTTCATGCCCCTCCTCTAATGTCCATTCACATGTCTCCACTCTAGACATCTTTGTTTCTGACCTTCCAGTCTTTTTCTGCCAGTATGCCTGTAATATGGACCCCATTTATTTCTGGTTTACACCCGAATGTAATGCTAATCCCTCCATAAACCAAACTTAGGCTTTTTTTCCTTCTCTTTTATCTAGAAGGTACAATCTCTCTTGTTCTTTAGTAATTTGATAGTAAAGAATGTGTTTGCCAAATAAATGACCACATACCATATAGCTGAAACTTTATTAGTCAGTTCTTATAAGAATACCATGTCCAGCACAGCAGCTCTGATCGAAGAGACCATTTCATTGGGCTTTGATTAGACTACAGACACTATCCGAGATCTGTCTAGTTTGCACAGGGACCAGTGTAGCTTTTTAAATGAATACATGATAAGAACCACCACCACTGACTCTTTTAGATCTTCAGAGATAGTACATCTTCTCATTAAATTTTTAATTTAATATTTTGGTGTGAACAGGGAAGCAGTTAGAAAGGAGTCATTGACTTTCATGTGGGCTTCCCTGCTATTATATCTCTTATTTCACAGTCCTGAGACCAATGTGGGTTTCTCCAATTGCCAAGTATGATATTCCCAATACTACATTCAATGACCAAGAAAATGAACTCAGTGGTTCTATTGAAAGCTGGAGTTATCAGGACTCTGCCATTTATTATATGGCCTGTACGTCACTAATTGGGTGCCACGGTAATGATTCTGATTTCTAGCTATCATATCCACTCGAACTCAATGTCCAATAGTCTTTGAAATATCTGGATATTATCTTTACTCCAATGTATAGACATCTGAGTAAATGGTCATAGTTCCCTTTTCAGATAAATAAGAAATGGAAAGCATACATAACAAAAAGCTAATAACTATCTTGCTACAAATGGAATCATAAGTCATGTTACATATGGTATTTACCTTAGTGATATTTTTCATGCATTTAAAAAACATGAAAGGCCTTTTTTGGGGCAAACTCTGTTTTAGATGCTTGAGGTCATATAAAAAAGTTCAGATACAATGCTAGGAGGTTCTGAAATTTGTTAAATTTCTCATTTGATGGAGCATATTAATTTAAAAAATAATTATTAAAGATGGTAACTTAAAAGGATATAACCATATTTTATTTATGATGTCAGTTTATCTTCTTATCAGGAGTCTAAGCTCTCACTTATGTAATTACCATTCTTTTTCTTAAAAATGTTTAGGTTCTAGATCTTTTTAAATGGTTCAGACAAAAACATTTGAACAAATGGATCAAAATAATGTGGATATTTATTAGTGGCAATCACATATGGCACTGCACAACTATAGGAGGTGCCATTCACAGGGATGTGACTGGCACTCCCTATGTTGTGCAGCACACTGCCTGCACAATTGTATGTAAAGGCCATATGATTCTGTTACTTGCAATCATAGTATAGGCAGGGCCTATCATGCAGGAATTTGTAGGAAATTTTTGTCTCATTCTCACATTTGAAAGTCTTGAATTTAAAATTTTGATAAATGCAAATGAGATTATATATCCCCTTATCATAACATTTATTCTCTATAAATTTTAATTTAGTAAATGTAAATACTTGAAATGTACGATGAGTTTTTAAAACATTGTTCTTTTGTTCTTTAGCAAACAGAGGATTAAAAAGCAATTAAATGACCAATGATAAACAAAAATAAAAGGAGTCCAGACTTTTGTACATGCCAATGAGGTAGAACAATTATTGCTATAATTTTCATCTATAAGAAAGTAAGTGAATTGCACAAGATCATATGATGTGTTACAAGCACAGCTTCTTTAATGTTAGCTGAAAGTTGAGCTCCATCTCTGTGGGAAGGCAAAGAAAGAAAACAAAAGAATTTTCTAACCTGACAAGGCAGGTGCTAGCACTTTGTACCCTTGAGAAGACACTTCTGCTTAATAAATATTCACTGAGCTCAATCCTGGGGCTATAAACAGAAATATGAGATTCTCTTTTCTCATGTTATTGAAACATTGAGAAATCCCAAAATGTGGCAATTAATTGGAATTATTTCTATGTACGCTGTACATGGCATGCCATGTGTTATGTACTCTGTGTAATACAACGGTAATTGTATGTAACTATGTAGGTTACACACCCGTGCCTTAATAGCGGACTCTTAATAGTGGATTCTTCTCTGGAGACAGACTAAGTGTGAGTACCACTACATCTATAGCAGTAAGCATTTTATTGACTCCGTAGCACACATCCCATCCCTTATGTATCCATTCCTTTAAGGTAGAATTGATCCCACCCTCAGATCTAAGTGGATTCTAATTCATAGGAACTAAGCAACATAATCTTAACCCTTTCACTTCAGTGAGATTTGCAATAATCCAGGCCTAGGTCAAACAGACTATAGTTCTGTTTGTAGACCAGAGTGATCTGTTCAGATTAGTCCAATCAGATTGAAGTTCAGAAGTGTTATTTGACTATTTGTGAGAGAAGTTCTTCTCTGGATGGTATGATATTCAAAGGTGAGGCTTGTAACATCTGTATACCAGTTTTCTACCATGAAAGAAGCCGGCCTGGGGACATTGCTCTCAGATATCTGCATGTCTAACTCCTTCAAATCTTTTTTAAGCCAGTAAAAATCCATCACAGCTACTAGACATGAAAAACAAAGTAGAAGTGTAGGTTGGACTATTATTGGCTTTAAAGCAGCATTTCAGAATTCCAGAAAAATAAATAAAGGAGACTACTGGATGATCACAGTAGGCACAAGCCACACAGATATGGTAATAGAAGAAAAAATACCGTAAGAACATAACAGGAAGTGTAAAAAGAATCTGGCTGTTATCAAGCCTAAATGTTCCGCCTTTGGCTCCTCTCAGGGCCTTGGTAAATGTCAAATGTCAGCTGCAAGTAGGAGTTTTGAAAAAAAAATAAACAGGAAATTGTAAAAATTTGTGACAGTGTGGAAGAGGAGAGAGGACAAAGAAGAATAAAATTAAGGGAAAAAAGGCAAACAAATGACTCCTGAATTATTTAATTATGCTTCTGTAATATATAGAGGTAGAAAATGACATAAGAAATATAATAAAAATGTACATGGATATAGAAATAATCCATTCTCTATTTCTCTTTGATAAACTTCCTCTTATATTCCTTCATTGGATATTATAAATCTGTGCCACTTCCACATCTAATTTATGAGTGGCCTAATCTAAGCAAATGATTTCTCCTACCACATACATGTGAGACTGTCTACCATTAGGCACCAAGTGACTGAACATTCTACCATTCTAACTGCAATAATATCCCCATCCACAAGAATCTTTTTTTCTTTTCTTTAAAGTCTCCAAAAAAGAGGTTCCTCACATTTTTATTGAGGCTAAAACCCCTATCTCTACTCTTCATCTCATCTCTAGACATTGGTTTATCTGTTTTTATTATAAATTTTTATTTAACAGAATTATTTTTTTCAGCATAGATATACACTTAATTTCTCTATCTTAGAGAAGGTTCTTTAATACATTGTACTGCTTTCTAACTAGCTTTTTGAAAAAAAAAATTTCTACACTTGCTTCTTTCATTCATACTGAAATAGCATTAATTATTTCTATTTATTATTATTATCTCTTGAAGAAATAATAAATGATTTAATGACCATATCCAGACGACTTGGCCTCACTATAGCATTTTATTTTTAATTATTCTTTCTTTGTAGGAACTCAATGCCCTTGGTTTTGTGTGTGTGTGTGTGTGTGTGTGTGTGTGTGTGTGTGTGTGTGTGTTTCTCTTCTTACATATTCATTTTATTGGATTTTTTTTTTTGCCTGCTATTTAAATTTCTATGTTTTTCACTTTATATTTCTTCTCAGTCTATACCTTCTCCCCTAGGAAATCTGAATCCCTATAATCTACATGCTAGCAACTTTAAATTTTGTATTTCTACTTTAGACTTTTCTGCAAAGTGCCTGACCCATACAACTTTTAGCCTACTAGATATTTACACTAAAATATCTCACTGAAAGTTATGTTTTCTCCACTCATGGCTGAGCTTTTGTCTTTTACGTCTTATCTTAGTCAAGGGCACACAGTCTCAACCAAGAAAAGTGAGAATCAAATCAACGTTTATCCCTCATTAAGCTTCCTTCAATTCATCACTAAGCTTTGATCATCTCCTGTGTATACTACTGCAATAGCTTCTTATTCAACTGCTCTTCATACTTTAATCTTACCCTCCTCCATTCCTTCCTCTACATGCTGCCAAGAAAAATATCTCTAATAAAAGTAAAATATAAGTCTGATCATGTCATTTTCTTGTTCAAAATTTCCTAACAGCATTTTATCATCTGCAGCTTTAAAGCTAAATTATTGTTAAATGTTTTTGGCAAGCATATATGAACCTTCATGCTTTGGTTCTAAAGTACTTGTCTAACCACATCTAGCTTATTAAGTAAACTACTTAAAATTATCTAACACTTAATGCTGCTACAAGATCTTGAATTTTTGTTTCTGTTATTCCCTCTGGTTAAACTTATCTTCTCTTTTTTCTTTTCAACTTTGTAAAAGTCCTTTGCAACTTTCAAACCCATCCAAAAATATCATTCACTCAAAGAAATGTGATCTCTGTTCCAAAATAGAATCCAACCCTCATCAACACATACACATTGTATTATCATTGTATCTTAAACCTACTTTTTACATAATTCTGAAATTTTCGTTTACTACCTTCTTCCTGTTACCCCATGACCTCCTTGAAAGTAAAGACTTTGTCTTTTTCGGTTTCTATTCCTAGCAGCTAGAACAGTCTGATTCATATTTCATCTCTACAAATGTTGGTTCAAATAAATTAAATTTTAATATGTACAAGATTTTTTTAAAAATAATATATATATTATATGAATGCACTCCACTTAGTAAAGGAACGAGAGAAGCTGCCTGGTAATTAGCATTTAGGGATCTTGATTATTGTATCATATTTGAACATTTTATATAAGCTTACAAAGAAGCTTTTATGTAAACTAGATGATGAGAGAACATGAATTTATTCTAGAGTTTGTACTACTACATAACAATTAAGACTTCTTTGAAATAGCAGATCAAAAATAAAGCTCTCTGTTCCTCAATTTCAGTAATGCAATAGTGGATGAAGCAACATCTGGATTCTAGTGAAAAGGTATCAGGATATGTGAATTAATTTGGAAAAAGTAACAGATGAATGAAGACTTTTAGCAGAAAAATAATTAAAAGAAAGAAAGTCGTAAGGGCAAGGTGATGTATGTAGTATAGATACCTGGTGCTGTTTTAATCAACTGACACTGAGCAATTTTGATGGAAACAGAGACAAACCAAAGACATTCTATAATGTGGATGAAGAAGTATATGTAAAATTAGTTAAGCATGGGGCACTTTCACTTCATAAAACAAAACTGCCGGATTTGTTGAATGAATTCCACATGAAACTTGATAGAATTTTGATAGCACTTAAAGTAACATAGAGGCAAATAGGAATTAAGTACTTTCAGAGTTGAAAAAGTGAGGTTTTAGATATTTGAATAAATATAAATTGTGAAATGCAAATTTTAAAATGACACTCGTAATGACATTCATTGTCTATACCCAGCCACTTCCTATATTAGGTCACTTTTCTATCTGGTGAGTCTTGGTGAGGGCAGGGACTGCCTCCCATAGAAGTGAAAACTCATTTCCCCAGATGCAACCTCTCCAGTTTCTAAGTCTTTGATTCAAAGACATTTAATGCAAAGAAGCAGGATTTGTGGGAAATTCATTTTGGCAAGAATAAGACAGAAAGCAACAAGTAGGAAGCTGCAACAAACTCCAGAGAAAGCAATGATTGTGATTTCTGTCAGCCTACCGAAGTTTCAGCATCCATGGTTTTCATGGTGCAACGGCTATGTCTGTGCCCAGCGGCGGATGCATATTTATGGGGCAAATTCTCTAAAATTTCACTAGAGATTGTTCCTGATAGTGTAGTCTCTAAGCACAAGTTCTAAATATTCTTTAACAAATTCCATTTCTACCTAAATTAACTTGACTTGGTTTATGAAGTCTAAAATTAAGAAATTTGACTGATCCCCTACCTTTCTAATAAATCTTAAATTTTCATCTCCTGTTGAGCATTTACTGCTTGCACGGCGTTATATTATGTGCTAGAGTGAAGGAGTGGGGTAAAGATGAATAAGGCAGGCCTGCTCTCAGGGATGAATATCACAAAACACTCATAAACTAAAGGCAGGAAGATATAAGCACTAAGCTGAAGTACAAGCTGCGCAGTGCAGAAGAACTAACAATTATTTCTGATTGACAGAACCACAGGGGGCTTCATAGAAGAGATAGATTTTTAAGTCTGGGAGAATGAGTAAGATTTTCCATAGGGCAATGCCCGGAGTAAAGAAAGTAAGGATTGCTATTGAGGGATGCTGGACTTAAGGGACAATATAATCAATAGCAAGAGGAAGTAAAGATATAAAGGACCTAAATGCAGGCTACTGTTTCACTCAACTATAATCAAGTACTGAAAAACATGGACCACTTTAAAAATAATGGTTTAATTATTTTTAGAAACAAGAAAGTTCCCGGGTGTGCACGTGGGAGGGTATAAACTTCTTCCACAAGCCTGAGTTCCATGGGCCACATTCCAGGCCTCTGGGAAGTGTAAATAGTTCAGTGCCTTGTAGACCCAAGTTCCTTTTGCAGATATGCTAAGCCTATTTCAGCCTACTTCTTGTCTTGCATTGTCCAGAGTTGCACAAATCATGGGTCAAATTATGATTTTCGATTTATTTTTTAATTGAAAATGTTTCTTCAAAATAAGTAATATTCAAGAGGCAATATTTAAAACAGGTAAGGAGGATCTTCTCTAGTGGATGGAAACATAAGAGATCTCGCAGCCTTTCTACCGGGGCCCTCTCCTCATCACATCATACTCTTTAACACTTCTCCTTGGGACTCCTAAGAAGGTAGAGTATTAAAGTTCTGAATCACTGGGTTATACAAAAATAGAATTCCATAGCAAGAACAAAGAGATTGCTTTAGGAGGAGACATGATAGAAGAATCGCACTGACATATATTTGATTGCTATATGGGCAATATCAAAGCCTCTTGGAGCCACCTAATCTATCTGATGATATAAAGGGTAGAGGATGAACAAATAAGCTACATATCTAAAGAGTTTGTAGGGACTCATCAAAATTGAGAAAGAAAGAAAGGAAATACATGTTATAATTTGAGAAATGAAGATAATTTTAGATAGAATAACAATAATAATTAGATTAAGGTAAAAACTGTCCTGAAGGTAAAAATAAAAATAAAAATGTTAGTTTATTATTAAAAACCAAGGTACAACTGTAAATCACTGGTTATAGAAGAAGAAGAAAAGTATGGACATAAATATATGCCTATTACTTTCATAATAAAGTAATCTGTGATAATTACAACTTCAGTTATACTTTTTAATGTTAATGATGTAATAATATAATTAAATAAGTGAATCTTAGGCTTCTTTGGGTTCAAGACACTATGAAGAATACTCTGAGCTATCAATGTGAAGATTCTAGTGCCAGACCACCCAGGAGCTAATTGAATTCAGTAAAGGGTGTGTTCTCTTTGGATGATATGTGTGTGTTCTGGCAGAAAGAAGTTTTCAGAATGTAGTAAACTAATCTATACACATATGCCCTGGAGTATGTAGGGAGTTCAAGCACGTTTATTTGTTCTTCTATGCCAAACCAAGATGTTTCTAAATGTTTTTAAAGCAACAAATCAAAGTGCTTTCTTAAGAAGGATCCTTTGGGGAATGGTGATCTAAGGTGCTAGATTACTAACCAGGAAATACACAAAACTAGCTATAGATTAACCTACCTTTTCCCTTTGCATTGAGTCACAGTTGTTCTCTTCAATTCTAAAAGAAATAAAGAGAGTAAAATGTAAGAGTAAAAAAGGAACTTTACCAAAGTGCTATCAATGTTAGGTAGGGATAGAAGAAATTAGTTTTCTCATGGTATTAGAATTTCTATTAAAAACATGTATGTGTATGTATATATTTATATAAACCTCTCATGTTGCCAAGCAATGTTTTAGGCAGTCAAGATCCCTAACTTCTAATAGGGTGAGGTTGCTAATAAGTAGAAAAACAAGATAAGCTTAGATTACAATAACCGTTACTGAGAAAGTGAACTGGGTGATACAATAGTAACTAAGAGAGTGTTGTCTTTCTTTAAGTGTTTTAGTTAATATAATTAATTTAATTTTGTCTTCATTATAAAGAGGGAAGGCCTTTTGGAAGAGGTGCTGTTAGAGCACAGTACTGAATAAATTTAAATTGTGTGTCATGTGAAAGTCCTAGGGAAAGAATAGTTCAATCAGAGGATCAACGTACTTAAAACTCTGAGCAGGAAACAGTTTGCTATGCTTGAGAAAAGACTAAAGAGTCTAATAAGTAAAGTAGATAAAATGTATGAACTGGGATAGAAAGCTAGGCAGAGGTCAGGCCATATATGACTTTTTAGGCCATAATAAAGAGGTTGAGTTTAACTCTAAGAAAATTTGGAGATACTTCAGGGTTTTAGTAGGGAAAATGACCTAGCCAAGTTGGCTTTGTAAAAGGATGTTTTGGTTGCTGCATAGAGAATGGAGTAAGCAAGCAGAGCATATGGGAGCAGGGAGGTTAACTAAAGGCCACTATTGTAGGCCCACTGAGTGATGGTAGCTTAGAGTGGGAGTGACAGTGGAAACTGAGAAAGTACATTCTAGAAACACTTTGGAGGTTTATGGCCTTTCTGGCAGTTTATATGTGACAAATTGGGTAGAGTCATAAGGGGAAGAAGAGGGAATGACCACAATTTTGGCTTAAACAACTGTGTGTATTTGCCTTCTACTTCCTGAAAGAAAGGAGAAACAGTTTGTGGAGGAAATCAAGAGTTCTCTGCTAAGCCTGAGATGTCTCTGGAACGTGCAAAGTAAATGGATATACAAGCAGGTCTCCCTTATATACTTGTGCAGCTAATGTACTACACAAAGACACCAGTGGTCTTGCTCTAGAGGCGAAACTTTTTAAGAACTCTCACAAAGACTCAGGATATGCTAGATGCAACACTGCTGTGAGTTGGCTCCAGATTCTAAGTCTCAATACCAAAATATCTTCCAAATCTAAGCTCCATTTACAGTATGCAAGAGTTATAAACATTAAAATTATCTTCTATATAAGCATTCTAATCTATTACATGTAGTATAGTTCCATTATGTTCAGTTGGGAATATTTTATTTCTTACCATTCACCTCAGATGGCCTGCCTGCTATTATTTTCAAAAGATTAACCCTGGGGGTTTCATTGCATAAGATTGTTTTTTATTTGACCTGAAACATTCCTTCACTTCTAAGAAAGACAGGATGTGGCCTAAAGAGTTCATGAAGCTTCAGCTCTAGTACAGCTGGTGTCCATTCTCTGTCTGTTGCTGCCAGCAAGGCTGAGAGATGTTTGTTCTCCTGATCATGTCAGACTCTGCAGCTGTGAAGGTACACATCTCTGGGAAGAGCCTCTAGTAGGCCCCCAAGCGGGTGGCATGTTTATCTTTCCCCTTAAAAAATAAAAGGTCAACAAGGAACATATGTTTCTATGACAACAATAAATTCAAAAGAGAGGCTGAATCCCAGCAAATGTGGACACAGAGGGAAGAGAGAAGTTGGCCCAGGTCTGGACGAGAAGCCTAGGTCACACATCAAGTTTATTTTCATTTATTTTATTTTCAACCTAAGTCCCATTAGAATTTCCACGGGATGAAAGGCTTTGGTGAAGAAAATAGGTGAAAAAAAAAAATGAATAATACTCCAAAGAATGCAGTCTGTATACCACTTAAGAAGGAGGTCTTAATGTGTTATGATGAACTAGTAACCTAGTATCAGTAAATGATACTATTGATTTTCAAAATAGATATTTTATTTGTCAGTATTGGCAATGACTTAATGTAATCTGCCTCTGACCTTATTGAACAACCACATTTGTAAGTGTGGGATTAAAAAAAAATATTTTGTCATTTGTATTTTCAATGGTCTAATCTATTTCATCCTGCCAGGAGTTTGCTATTTTTCAGAACATGAGCACCAATATATTAAATGTGGGAATACTTCATCAACATTAGATAGTAAGATGGAAGGAGAAGAAAAACAAAAACAGCAAGAATGAGAAAATCAAATGGAAGAAAAATCCTATTCAGAATTCTTAATATTTAAAAGGAATGGAGAAAGTAGAAGTGATGATAATACGGAAAAGTTAACACCTCCAGAACAGTATTTTGGCATAAAAATGGAAAGATACTCCACACAGTGTTACAAAACGTTCTCCTCTAAATTATCTTAGCAAAAGCAAACTAAGACACCAAGTAGAATTTATTTTTATTTTAAAAATTACAAATCTAATGTGTACTTATTGTGAATTCTTCAAAAAGTTCACAAGGATATGGAGAAAATGTTGAAATTCTCTTCACTGCTGACTCCTCATTCCTACTGTAGAGGGGTAATCTCTAATAGAAGAAGGTTTTTGTGTAATTTTCCAGAATTGCTCCAATTGGACTTCAAGGGGACTTGGAAAGGAGGCAGCAGGAGGTAGTGGAAAAGCACCAAGATGGAAAGGTTCCTTTCCAGATTTGCTGCTCTGTGGCTTTTGGAGAATGTATTAACTTCCTTGGACTCTGATTCCTGATGTTTAAAATGAAGTAGCTCTGGGAAAGATGGGGTGGGATTTACCAGCCATGGAGTACAGGAAGTCTGGAGGGATATTTTGGCAAGTTTGTTGGTCATAATGACTAGAAGAGCCTCCTGATGTTTGTTTCCCTGAAAATAGGAAGGCTATGCTTTCCAAAGCTCAAGAAAGAATGTCTTCCATCTGAATCCTCTAGACTAGCAAAAAACTGGAGCATTACTGAGGTCTCTTCCAACTGACAAAGCCTGGCATACAAAAAGTGATATGGATCAATACCAACACTTATTGCCTTACCAAGTGAATTTCCTGCCTAGAACCAAAATTTTTGTGCATACCATAAATTTTTTTTACGTTAAAATGGTTTTCTTTGTGTTCTAATTCAATAGGAAAGGTTTTTAAATCTATATAAGTATACATTTATATGTTTATATATGTATATATAAATATATAGAGATTTTATTTTGGTAACCTTTCAGCTTGTATTTTGCTTTTATTTACATTATTAAGATAGTCTGCTATGTAACCAGTTTCGATTATGCTTTTCCTGTTTTTTTTTGTTGTTGTTGTTATTATGTACATCTCATTATTTTTTTTCATAGAAGTTTGCCATTTTTATTACACATACAAGTACCAAAAACATTATAATACATATTAAATGCACTCTAGGCCAAGACACCTCAAAGCTGATGTTGCACCTGTCATTTTTAAATGATTGTCTAATATTCAATTATTTTCTAAATTGCCCTATATGCTCCACAGGGGCACCGTAGTCAAGCCTTTCTTCTATTAATTTTATTTCAAGAAAGCCAGGTTTATAAATAACCTAATAACAATACTAATAATAATCAGGAGGTTCAGAATAATACTTTATATCTGTGTAATGTAAATGGAAGCCTAGAGCTCATTTCTTCTAACACTTTCATAAGAATCGTCTTATGTGATCCTCACAACAAACTGGAGAGCCTAGGTAGGCCAACTACTATTATTTTTGTTTTGGACTGAAGAAAGGAAAGGAATCGTGCAGAGTTAACTTGACATCCAAAGCATCTTCTTATAACACACTCATTTTCTTCAAGGGTTTCAAAAACACCAATGTGAACTTTATTTATTTTTTTGCAAATACACTTAATCTGGCAAGATTCTTTCACACAGCAATAAATAGCGTTTGTTATTTTTGAGGGAAAGCCAGATGGTCTCCTTCCTAGTCCTGAGGTAAACAGAAGGCTGCCTGCCTGCCTCTAGTCTGCTCTTGCTAATTAGAGAATGTGTGGTCTGTTTTGCTTTAAAGACTTTCTGAAAAATAATAGTTTCCTTTTCTCTTCAACTTTCTATACAGCTCAGTGTCAGAAGCCTCTGTTTGAGTACCCTTCTGTCTTCCCTGGGGATGACAATGAGAAAATCCATAGATCCAGGGATTTTAGGAAGCAGGACCAAAAGAACACCTGGATAAGTACTAAAACCATATATGGAATGAGAACCATGGGGAGTTTTTATTTTTATTCCAATTTAAGCTAAAACAAAAATACAGCAAAATTATTCGACTTTAGAGGCTTAAATATAAATACACCTTACTAGACTTTTAGTAGCAAATCTTGCAAACCAAGTAAAAAAATCTTTCACATTCTCTTCCACTCAGCCCCCACTATGATTTATTTGATCAAGAGTAAGATATTAAAGTTTGAGTTTTCAAGGTATTAAAGCTTGAGTTTCCTCCCGACTTCAGCTAAAGAACATTCGTTCTTGCCAAGAGGCTTCTGGACACTTTTATGTAAGTTAAGGTTGCAGCAGGTAAGGGAGTAGAATAAAGGCAATGGCGGAAGAAACCTCAGATTAACATAAGCAAAGGTCGAGGGAGTATTTGAGATAGTTTAGAAAGAAGACATTTGGCAGAGACATTTCTCTGTGGGACATGTTAAAATAAGAGAAGAATGAAAGAACATATTTTGGAAATTTTTCTAAATACTAAGAATATTCTCTATCTCCCTTTCCTTGGTAAGTTTGCGGGAGACCTCAGTAAAAATGCAATTTTTTTTTAATAACTTCTTGGATGACAGGCTGTTGTTCAAAGATGACGTTAGTACTAGAGCAAGAGAAAACTAGTTTTTATGCATATTATATTTAAAGGTTGAAATTTTCTTTGTGGAAGGGTCATTACTGCAATTCATCATACATTCAAAACTGTTAACTGCCACTATCAAGCAACATTAAGAAGAGAATGAAATGACAATGAAGTACAAAGACTAACCACAAACATCTCTATATTCATTTTTGTTTATTTTTACTTAACTCTCCATGGATATTTTTTATTTAATTTTCCTTAAAATATATATATAATTTGCCCTTCGAAACTTGGTACTGGTACTCACTATATAGTGAAAATGTAAAATTTAAAAAAATCAAAACTATTCATGATTTTCAAGTTGATTCAATGTTTGAATATCCACTCTGTTTCCAGAATGTGGAAGATAGAAAGGTGAACATGAAACGGTCTCTGCTTTTAATAAGGAAGTATTATATAAATACACTCACATATATCACATAAGATGAAGTAAGGCAAATGCCTGTTCCATGAACACTGATAAAAGTCCAGACAGAGAGGAGAGCTAAAACATAATCCCTCCTAAAATCATGTGGTTACCTCCATTTATTATTTACCAAGTACCAAAAGAGTTTGGGAAAACAAGGCATAGGTCTATTTCCTGCTTACCCTATGACTTTATTAAAGAGTCATCTTTATGTAATTAGGGTTTTCCTAAATATGAATTATTTATATCTCTCTAAAGTCACATATGATGACCAGAAGTCTCTAAGATCCCAGGAATGATGTGGTTTTTGAAAATCACCATTCCTCCTAAGAAAAGTTCCTGGAGCTTAGTAAAATTAGATAGAAAGTTTTTTAAAGTCCTTTTAGTATTATTTCTTGTCCTATCCTGGTGGATGTTCTTTATTAGCATTTTTTATATCTCTTCCTTCAAGCAGTTTGTTAAATTGTTGTTTTTATGCCTGCTCATGGCCCCTCTTCTGAAAAATGAAATTAAACGCAAAAGGATATTTGTAATAGTGATTTCTATAATTGGAACAAAGCCAACACTCTGTGTATTTTATATTCAGACTAGTTATAAAACTTGGCATCACTTGTGTCTCTGCCTCCAAATCTGTGAACAAATAAGTAATTAGGATGTAGTGTTTCCTAGCTCAGTCATTTTTCCAACACTGCTTATGTGATTATTCATGATGATTTCAAGAAACACATAAATAATCCTTCCAATTCTCTGGTCTCTCTATTCCCTGACATCCACTCTTCCATTGTCTTTGTCCTTCATCCTATCTCAGTCAACTACTCTCACAGTCATACTTTAGAATTTGTTGTGATCAGTAAATGCCACTTCTTAATCTTAATTTCAATTAGACCACTTTTGACCTTGATTTCCCTAATGTCCCATCTCTGGCAATCCAACATCTATTGGACCTATGAATTTTTCATTGCTCCTGCTATGTTAATACTTCTCATTTAGTTTAGATTCTATGTTATAATTATATACAGTATAATCATTACTCGATACATATTTTCAATTCCATTTTCTTCTCTCCCTTCATCTCACCTGGCTGGCAATACCCTTAACCTTAGTTAAATCCCCCTTTTTACCTACTCAGCACCTGGATTCACATAAGTAAATATGCTGGAGAAAAATACAAAACATCCATTGTCTCTAGACCTAAGTGGGTCCTCAGTAATGGCTACAATTATATCACACTCTCTTAGTCCATTAACTTTCTAGTCTCTTCCAACGTCTAAAGTTTTTCCTCTCCCTCATTCTCAGATGAGGTGTGGGTCCTATTCAACTGAGACAGTAGAAACAATTAAAAGACTCTTTCCACAGGTTCTCACCATCTCATCCGGCAGATTTACCTGCTTATATCTGCTCTTATTGTGGAGCCTCTATCATTGTTCTCGATATAAACCCCTCAGTTTACTGTCCACTCATAAGCACTCTGCAAGCATTTGATCTATTCTCTTTAACATTTTTATTTTTCCCTTCTCTGCTGGGGCATTCCATTTGACTTAAGATATGTTACAGTCTTTCATATCATAATAATCCCTTTTGATTTCTCATCCTCTTTCAGCTATTACCCACTGTTTTGTTCCCCTTTACGACATTACTCCTCAAAAGAGTTGTCATTATTTGCCATTCTTAATTATTTTCTTCTTCCTTGAACCCATTAACTCACCACCACTATCATCATCAGGACACCATCAAATGTTTTCTTGATATTTTGGCCAGTGAATTTCTTTTTTTTTTGGCATTATTAAGCCAAACAGTCCATTATTAGTGTTCAATTTTTATAACCTATTAGCAGCTTTTCACATGACTAATTACTCCCTCCTCTTTGAGATAATTTTTTAACACTCCATGTTTTATTTTACTTAAATATCTGGCTATTCTTTTTTAGTTTGCTTTATTGGTTCTTCCTGATTGCAACCTCTAAATATTGGAGCATCCTAAAACTCAGATTTTTTCCTCAGATCTTTTCGTTACTTTTTCTAAATTCACTCACTAGGATATTTTATCATGATTTTAAAACCATCCATGCTTTTACATTTTAGCTCTAGCCTGAACCTCTTTCTCAAAATCCAGACTCATATACCCTATAGCTCACTTAACACTCCATTTGAATGCCTAACAGACATTTTAAATTCATTATGTCCAAAATTTAACTAACAATCTCTACTTCACGAGAATCAAATTAAATTAAATAACATAAAAACCGCTTTTGCCACAACTTTCCACATATCTATAAATGGAAACTTCATTTTTCCAGTAGCTCAAACTGAGAACCTTAGAGTAATTTCTGACTTCTCCTTTTCTATCTCATCCCACATCTGATCTGTCTCTTCAAAACATAGACAATCCCATGACTGCTCACTGTCTCCATGGATAGATACCATTTTGATTCAAACCATCATTATATCTTAGTTGGCTTATTAAAATATTAAGTTCTCTTTTCTAATTCTATTTTCTCTGCTTATATCCTTTCTACCCTTATGCTTTGTTCTCTGCACAAGAGCCAGAGAGAGTCAAAGTGTAATTCGTATCATGTGTCTGAGGTAGCTAACTGTTCTCCAACAGAATCTCTCTCCCATTAAGTTCTAGGAAATCGCTAGACCCTCTTCCTCATTTCATTGGCTAGATGAATATGGCAATCAGAACCCAGAGGATGGTGGCACCACAAAATATAGATTGGGTCCCTGAATTATCAAATAGAGGAAAACCATCCAAAAAGAAACACTTACTTTGGATGATTATGTTAGTCCATTGGATTTGAAAATTTTATATTATTTGGTCAGTTTGTTCCAGGAGTTATCAACATTTTAATTAATGCATATCACGTGGGTTTTTTTTTTTTTTCCCAAAGCCCTCATATAACACATAATTTCATTATAGTAAATGCAAGTTGCTTACAGGCCCTACAAAATCTGGCTTCATTCTACTTTTCTGACCAAATCTCCTATGATACTTAACCTGCTCCAGTTACACTAGTTTCCCTCCCACTCCCAAAACATACTAAGCACAACTTTATATCTAGGTCTTTGCATTTGTTCTTCTCTGCCCTTGGAAATGCTCTTCTTCCAGATATCTGCTAACAACATTCTTTTTACCTTCAAGTATCATTTACCTTATCAGAAGTCTGCCTCAAATTCTTTCTCAAAAAAGGGCTGTTCCCTGCTCCTCATACTTCCTGCCCTCCCTCTTCTCCTATTTAGTTACTTTTTTTTAATGCTACTCAAGACTCTGACACATTATATGATTTGTTTGTGCATTTATTTATTAATTTCTCTACCCATATTAGACTAGAACGGCAGAAAGACTGATATGTTTGCCTATTTTGTTCACTACTATATCTCCAGCTATGGAAATATACAGTGCATTTACTATATGTATATAGCATATATGTGCTACATAGTAAACATGCAGTATAAATTTGATGAATTAAATTATTGAATTCTCCTTTCAAAAGTGACGTATAATATATATTTATGACCAAATCAATTCAATATTTTGAAATTGATAATCAAGTTATGATAATTATAGAAACAGCTTTAACCTAGAACCGTGATTGTCTAAGCTATTGTTTACTCAGATTCAATTGGATATATCTGCTCTTCACCATGTAAACTCTGATCCCAGATTTTAAGAGAAGTGGTAATTTAAAGGTGTCAGATATACAGGAGAATGATTTAAGCATTTTTGCCAATTTATCTTGTTTATAATAATATTACTAAAATTTTGTCTTTTTTTGTTGTTGTTTTTGTTTGTTTGTTTGCTTCAGGGCTTTGCCTTTTTTGAGAAAATAAGGCTGATTGCCTCAGAAGAAAACTTCTTGTCAAAGTCAATAAAACAGGGTTTTGCTTTGAATTTGTCTCCTCAAGTCAAGAAAAACATAGATTCCTAAGTGAAGATACTCACTCTGTAATCAAGCCCCTACTCTCTGTCTAACCCACTCCTTCCCATGTCTGTGTGATTTCAAAGAAAAGGAACACTTTCTATCCTTCTGAGTATTGAGACACGTGCATTACTATGGGGTTTATTAGTCATTGTGATGGGGCTTAAATGCGGCTTAAAACTAGTAAGGATTTGATTAATATAACGTATGTAATCATTTTTTGTGAGGGCCATGATTGTTATAAAATTCAACTCTAAAATCACAGCTCAGTAACAAATTCTAGGAGGAAACAAAACACATATCCTTCCATTTCCCTGAATGTTATATAAAAACAAAAACAACCATAGCAACGAAATAGTATTTATTATTTAATAAACTGAAACCGTGTGCCAAGAGCGGTGTTAGCTAGTTTATTTTTTCCTAATCTAATTATTGCTATAAGGAATACTATAAGGAAATACCTCAGAAGGAAGCAAGATCTAAATTGAGACACATGATTTAGTAAGAAACAGTTTCAAAATTGATTTGGACTTTGGGTAAGGAGGAATAATCAAGGCCTAAGGAGTAGCATTTCAAAGCTATAGTGGTCAGAGAGAATATACAGGTTGTTATATTCTGTAAATAATACAGATTGTTTCACATGGAACTAATGTATGTAGTTTTCTAGGGCTCAAGTGTGGGCTGTAGGTATAAGACTGTGTTGGAGTGAGTTTGGACAAGTGGTCAGAAGAGAACTACAAGCTTAGTCAAGAGGTAAATTATTAAGAAACTATCAGACATTCTCCAATCTTGACTGCTTAGCATCATTAAATTGCCCCTATTCAGAGCACTCTATTCTGTTGATTTCCATTATAATAGAATCTCCTTTTACCACTGCGCCCACTTTCTCCCCTGTCTCTTTTTCCTGTTTGGCTCACAGACTTTAAATGTTGAAGCTATCTGGCCTTTACGTGTTGAAGCTAGTCATGCCAATCCTAGGCTTGCTCCTATTCTCACTCTACAGTCTATCTCCGTGCTATCTTATCTAAGATCATGCCCCTGAAAATTTTTACCTTCATTTCAAATGACTTTTCTGAATTTTAGAATCAGATTTAACTGCATATATTGGATATCCATTTTAATTCTTCACTAGCACCCCAAACTCAACATGTCCATTCACATACAGGGAAGAGTAGAAAAGGATAAGATTCGCAACTAAGTGGATATGTGTGATTGAGAGTGTCAGTAGCTTAGATATATTGAAGGAGTAAGTCTTTAGAACTAGATTAAGAAACTGAGAAGCCAGGGGATTGGGTACATTTTCCATGAGAACACTAAAGTAACCTAGAAAAATGGCAAAAATCTTCAACAAAACACTAGTAAACTAAATTCAACAGCATATTTAAAGGATTATACATGATAACCAAGTAGAATTTATTCAATAAATGCAAAGATGTTTTGATATATAAAAATTAAAGTAACACATTACATTAACAAAACAATACGCGATCTACCCAATGGACAAAATTCAACAACATTTCATGATAAAGACAAAATAGAAACAGAAGGAAACTACCCCTACATAATAAAAGCTATATATGGAAATCCACAGTGATTATCATAGTGAAATACTGAGAGCTTTTCCTCTAAGGTCAGGAACAAGGCAAGGATTCTTGCTTTTCCCACTTCTATTCAACATAGTATTGACTGTCCTAACCAGAGAAAATAGGCAAGAAAAAGAAATAAAAAGCATCTAAATTGGAAATAAAGAAGTAAAATATCTCTCTTCACAGGATATGATCTTATACTTAGAAATCCTAAAGACTCCAAAAATACCCAAACCAAAACAAAACAAAAAACTGTCTGAGCTAAGAAAACAAAGTTAGCAAAGTAGTAGAATATAAAGTCAACATACAAAAATTAGTTGCATTTCTATATGCTAACAATAAATAATCTGGAAAGGAAATTAAGAAAACAATTTTATTTACTATAGTAACAACAAAAAAAGTGTTTAGGCGTAAACCTTACCAGGGAGGTAAAAAACTTGTACAATGAATGCTGTACAACATTGATGAAAGAAATTAAAGGCATAAATAAATGGAAAGAAAACCCATGTTCGTAGATAAGGAGATTTAATGTTGTTAAGATGTCAATACAGTAAGAAGACATTTGGTTTGGTTTCAAATGTCCATGGAGACATCTGGGGCATGCCAAAATGTCCTGTTCAAAACATTCATGGAGACATTTTGTCCACATTGAAAAGTCCTTAAAATTTGGTTCTGTTCAAAATGTTCATAAAACAATCGGTTTCTAGTTAATATAAATCCCTCTCTTCTGCAAGATTCAAACCCTGACCCATCTACCTAAGTTTGTGTGCTATTACCAGCTAGACTACCAAGGCAAGATAAGTTATTATTGACAATACAGTCACAGCACAATTATTGGACCAATAAAAAATTATAGAATTTTTATGTATTAATCCTGTAAACCCAAAGCATAAATAAATGTTAAGTGCTATTTGAAAAGAAAGACATTTTCTAATCATAAACATTTGTGACAGGACCAAATATCATGAATCATTTGATATGGACCAAATATGCTCATGTACATTCTGGACAGGACAAAATTTCAAGGACCTTTTGGTATGGACCAGATGTTTCCATGAACCAAATGTCCTGCAAGATGTCAATACTTATCAAATTGACCTACAAATTCAATGCAATCCCAATCAAAATTCCAATGATATTTTTGGCAATAAATAAATAAATAAATAAATAAAATTTAAAAAATTCATATGGAACTTTAAGAAACACCAAATAGCTAAAACAATCTTAAAAAAGAACAATTGGAGGATTCGCACTTTTGTGTTTCAAAACTTACTACAAAGATACAGTAATCAAAACAACAGTGTGGTACTGGTATAAAGACAAATCTACGGACCACTGGAATAAAATAGAGAACCGAATAATAAATCCTTACTTATATACAAAATTGGATTTGTCGATGACTTTTTTTTTTTAAGGCGAGGCAACCCTTGGTTGACCTCACAGATTGCAAGGACCTTGTCACCTTACAATCCCTTATTTTTTTATATTTTTTATACCTACAGCACCTGGTCTTCCTAGGTGGTCTCCCATCAAAGTACTACCAGTCCCAACCCTGCTTAGCTTCTAAGATCAGATGGGATCGGGCTTGTTCAGGGTAGCATGGCTGTAGACTGTCAATGATTTTTTTTAATATGACACCAAAGGCAAGACAACAAAAGCAAAAATATACCAATTGAACTTCATAAAAGTGACAAACTTTGGTACATCAAAGAACACTAGCAACAGAGTGAAAAGGCAACCTGTGGAATGGAAGACAACATTTGAAATTATATATCAAATAAGGGATTAATATTCAGAGTGTATATGGAACTCCTAAAACTCAACAACGACAAAGAAGCCAAACAACTTGATTCAAAAATGAGCAAAATACTTTGACAGACATTTCTCCAAAGACAAATGAGTGGCCAATACTAACAAGCACACACAAAACAATGCTCAACCCCACTCGCATTAGGTAAATAGAAATCAAAACCACAATAATGGAATATGTAACATTTCCAAACTGAAAACAAACTTATGTCCATTAATAATAGAATGGATAAATAGAAGTGAAAAATAACTATATATGTGTAATATAAACCTGAAATATAGTTGTATGCTGCTTAACAGTGGAAATGTGTTCTGAGAAATGTATTGTCAGGTGATTTCATTACTGTATAATCATAGAGTATCTTATACAAACTTAGATGATATAACCTATTACACACCTGATCTGTATTCTATAGCCTATTGTTCCTAGGATAAAAGTTTATACAGCTTGTTATTATAAAAGGACACAAGATTAAACCAAGCACAAGAGAAAATGATACAATCAAGTAACATGGTAAATGCAAGATGTATGAGGCTACTACCAACATAACACAGTATAGTGTTTTACAGCAAACATTTTTTTATGTAAGTAGAAAGAGTTCATTCTAAAAGAACAATAAAAAGTGTAGTATAGTAAATACATACAGAAACCAATAACAGTTTTTTATTATCATTATCAAGTATTATGTACTATACATAATTGTATGTGCTATACGTTTATACTACTGTCAGTGCAGTAGGTTTATTTATACCAGCATCTCCACAAATACAAGAATAATGCATTGTACTATGTTATGACGGTTATGGCATCACTAGGTGATAAAAATTTTTCATCTACATTATAATCTTTTGGGACTCCCATTGTATATGTTGGCCTATTGTTGACTGAAAGGTTGTTATGGGGTGCATGATTGTACATAATGTTGCCCCAAAGAGTCAGATGCAAAAGAATATATATTGTATTATTCCCTTTATATAATTCTCAATAAAAAGAAAAAATACACACACATACAAAATATATATATATAGTGTTCAAAATTAAGAAAAATGTTCCTTTTTGGGAGAAAGGAGGGGTTGCAATTTGGAGATGTCATAGAAGGAGACATTTTGAGTGCTGATGATAATTTATTTTTTGACCTAGAAGTTGTTACTTAGATGTGTGTTTGGTGTTAATTCATTAAAGCGAAGTGTGCATTTACATTTTCTTGTACTTCTCTTAAATGTACTCTTAAATGTACATCCTTATTATAACACAACTATAAATACCTAGTAAAACATTAATAATACAAGTAAATTACCCATATGAAATAAACTACAAAACAAAACCTGGGTTCCGGAATATACAAAGGCATCCTATAAATTGAGGAAAAGTAATCAAAAAGGAAAGAGTCAATAAAAGTTAGCAAAAAAAGATGGACAGTTCATTCACAGAAGAAACAATGCAAAGGTTGAAAAAAATATTTTAAAAGTGTTAACCACACTTTAAAGAAAAACTCAGTAAAATGAAAGTTAAAACAACAATAACATATTTTATTAATCATATTTGCAACATTTTATAAAATACCCATCTCATTCAGGTCTAATAATGTGAGAAAATAGAGACTTTTTAACCCACATTGCTAATGGGAGAGTGTTAACAAAATGTTTTTGAAAATAGTCTGGCAGTATCTATTAAAATTAAAATTTTAGATGCCCTTTGCTTGGTTCTAATGAAATGATGGGACTGTAAATAATAATATATGTGCATTTTTTTCTTTGTTTGTACCAGTTTATAATAACAACATTGGGAACAATCTGAGTATCCATCATTGATAAAATAAATCTCTTAACAGTCCAAAGTTTATGCACCTGATGCTTCAAAAGGCCAAAACAAAAAATCAGAGTTTGGAGTAAGGAAAGTTTTATTGATCAAGAAGTCATCAACTGAGAAAATGAGAGACTTAATCCTCAAATCTATCTTTAAAAAGTACAGTCAGTCTTCTTTTTTTTTTTTTTTTTTTTTTTTTATCAGGAGGAACATAAGAGGTACAAAGGTGATTGACCACCACAGACATCTGGGCACCAGCAAGAGTTTGAGGAAGACTGTGCTAGTTCATGTGAGTCCAGTCACAAGGTTCCTGCAAATCTTTGGTAAGCAATACATACTTCCTTTTTCTCCTCAAGCAGCAAGCAGGACTCCTCTAATTAATAGCATATATCTATGCAATACTAAGCAGAAGCTATTAGTCTAAAGGTCATGGAAACAACACAGGCTTGAACAAGATGGAGTCAGAGAGACTGAGCATTTCACTCTGTTACAAATCTTTGTCTACTCATCTTGAAGGTCTGTTCATAATCCATTTTCACAAAATGAAAAAAGAAAGTTGCAAAAAGCTATGGTCCTATTTTGGTTCTATAAAGACATTATTTCACAGACCCATTTATCTGTATATGATTTATAAAAGACGTTGTTAACCTATTATTCTCAGAGTATGGGAGTAAAGGAGGCTGGAGGTCAGCTGGGGATATTTTTACCTTGTTTTTATTCCACTTTTATTGTTTCATTTGTTACAATTAGCAGGCATTTATATGTTTTAAAATCTAAGAATATTTCTAGAAAAAGTGTTTACAGGTCAAATATCTGGCACTTTTCTTTCTTTTCCATGTAACCTCATACCTTTAGCCTCACCCATTTAGACCTATCAATTCCAGTTGTTTCTTGTCCACTGTCATTAACTTCCCTTGAAACTGGACTAGCTATGCCAACTTTTCTTTCACTATAATGGTTATTTATATCCTACAAGTATTTACAGTGTGTTAAAAAGTCTCTGTGGCCACATTTAAAAGAAGATTCAGGTAAATCTCTTCCACTTACACTACTTTTATCTATTAATTTGCTGTAGGTCCTTGCTCCTCTTTTATTTACTTAAAGATTTTATCTAGGTTCTTTATGCTTTGCCAGTACCCAAAGGCACACTTTTCTCTTGATGTATTCCAGTTGCCATAGTACTATTTGCTGGCTTGATTCTCTAAGAGACACTCCTTTTATTGAATTACAAAGACTCTAGATTTAACCCAAGATAAATGTTAAACATTGCA
>NW_024344240.1:17833292-17943830 GCF_902729225.1 Pteropus medius
AACCCATTAACTCACCACCACTATCATCATCAGGACACCATCAAATGTTTTCTTGATATTTTGGCCAGTGAATTTCTTTTTTTTTTTGGCATTATGAAGCCAAACAGTCCATTATTAGTGTTCAATTTTTATAACCTATTAGCAGCTTTTCACATGACTAATTACTCCCTCCTCTTTGAGATAATTTTTTAACACTCCATGTTTTATTTTACTTAAATATCTGGCTATTCTTTTTTAGTTTGCTTTATTGGTTCTTCCTGATTGCAACCTCTAAATATTGGAGCATCCTAAAACTCAGATTTTTTCCTCAGATCTTTTCGTTACTTTTTCTAAATTCACTCACTAGGATATTTTATCATGATTTTAAAACCATCCATGCTTTTACATTTTAGCTCTAGCCTGAACCTCTTTCTCAAAATCCAGACTCATATACCCTATAGCTCACTTAACACTCCATTTGAATGCCTAACAGACATTTTAAATTCATTATGTCCAAAATTTAACTAACAATCTCTACTTCACGAGAATCAAATTAAATTAAATAACATAAAAACCGCTTTTGCCACAACTTTCCACATATCTATAAATGGAAACTTCATTTTTCCAGTAGCTCAAACTAAGAACCTTAGAGTAATTTCTGACTTCTCCTTTTCTATCTCATCCCACATCTGATCTGTCTCTTCAAAACATAGACAATCCCATGACTGCTCACTGTCTCCATGGATAGATACCATTTTGATTCAAACCATCATTATATCTTAGTTGGCTTATTAAAATATTAAGTTCTCTTTTCTAATTCTATTTTCTCTGCTTATATCCTTTCTACCCTTATGCTTTGTTCTCTGCACAAGAGCCAGAGAGAGTCAAAGTGTAATTCGTATCATGTGTCTGAGGTAGCTAACTGTTCTCCAACAGAATCTCTCTCCCATTAAGTTCTAGGAAATCGCTAGACCCTCTTCCTCATTTCATTGGCTAGATGAATATGGCAATCAGAACCCAGAAGATGGTGACACCACAAAATATAGATTGGGTCCCTGAATTATCAAATAGAGGAAAACCATCCAAAAAGAAACACTTACTTTGGATGATTATGTTAGTCCATTGGATTTGAAAATTTTATATTATTTGGTCAGTTTGTTCCAGGAGTTATCAACATTTTAATTAATGCATATCATGTCGGGGTTTTTTTTTTTTCCCCAAAGCCCTCATATAACACATAATTTCATTATAGTAAATGCAAGTTGCTTACAGGCCCTACAAAATCTGGCTTCATTCTACTTTTCTGACCAAATCTCCTATGATACTTAACCTGCTCCAGCTACACTAGTTTCCCTCCCACTCCCAAAACATACTAAGCACAACTTTACATTTAGGTCTTTGCATTTGTTCTTCTCTGCCCTTGGAAATGCTCTTCTTCCAGATATCTGCTAACAACATTCTTTTTACCTTCAAGTATCATTTACCTTATCAGAAGTCTGCCTCAAATTCTTTCTCAAAAAATGGCTGTCCCCTGCTCCTCATACTTCCTGCCCTCCCTCTTCTTCTATTTAGTTACTTTTTTTTAATGCTACTCAAGACTCTGACACATTATATGATTTGTTTGTGCATTTATTTATTAATTTCTCTACCCATATTAGACTAGAACTGCAGAAAGACTGATATGTTTGCCTATTTTGTTCACTACTATATCTCCAGCTATGGAAATATACAGTGCATTTACTATATGTATATAGCATATATGTGCTACATAGTAAACATGCAGTATAAATTTGATGAATTAAATTATTGAATTCTCCTCCTTTCAAAAGTGACGTATAATATATATTTATGACCAAATCAATTCAATATTTTGAAATTGATAATCAAGTTATGATAATTATAGAAACAGCTTTAACCTAGAACCGTGATTGTCTAAGCTATTGTTTACTCAGATTCAATTGGATATATCTGCTCTTCACCATGTAAACTCTGATCCCAGATTTTAAGAGAAGTGGTAATTTAAAGGTGTCAGATATACAGGAGAATGATTTAAGCATTTTTGCCAATTTATCTTGTTTATGATAATATTACTAAAATTTTGTCTTTTTTTGTTGTTGTTTTCGTTTGTTTGCTTCAGGGCTTTGCCTTTTTTGAGAAAATAAGGCTGATTGCCTCAGAAGAAAACTTCTTGTCAAAGTCAATAAAACAGGGTTTTGCTTTGAATTTGTCTCCTCAAGTCAAGAAAAACATAGATTCCTAAGTGAAGATACTCACTCTGTAATCAAGCCCCTACTCTCTGTCTAACCCACTCCTTCCCATGTCTGTGTGATTTCAAAGAAAAGGAACACTTTCTATCCTTCTGAGTATTGAGACACGTGCATTACTATGGGGTTTATTAGTCATTGTGATGGGGCTTAAATGCGGCTTAAAACTAGTAAGGATTTGATTAATATAACGTATGTAATCATTTTTTGTGAGGGCCATGATTGTTATAAAATTCAACTCTAAAATCACAGCTCAGTAAAAAATTCTAGGAGGAAACAAAACACATATCCTTCCATTTCCCTGAATGTTATATAAAAACAAAAACAACCATAGCAACAAAATAGTATTTATTATTTAATAAACTGAAACCGTGTGCCAAGAGCGGTGTTAGTTAGTTTATTTTTTTCCTAATCTAATTATTGCTATAAGGAATACTATAAGGAAATACCTCAGAAGGAAGCAAGATCTAAATTGAGACACATGATTTAGTAAGAAACAGTTTCAAAATTGATTTGGACTTTGGGTAAGGAGGAATAATCAAGGCCTAAGGAGTAGCATTTCAAAGCTATAGTGGTCAGAGAGAATATACAGGTTGTTATATTCTGTAAATAATACAGATTGTTTCACATGGAACTAATGTATGTAGTTTTCTAGGGCTCAAGTGTGGGCTGTAGGTATAAGACTGTGTTGGAGTGAGTTTGGACAAGTGGTCAGAAGAGAACTACAAGCTTAGTCAAGAGGTAAATTATTAAGAAACTATCAGACATTCTCCAATCTTGACTGCTTAGCATCATTAAATTGCCCCTATTCAGAGCACTCTATTCTGTTGATTTCCATTATAATAGAATCTCCTTTTACCACTGCGCCCACTTTCTTCCCTGTCTCTTTTTCCTGTTTGGCTCACAGACTTTAAATGTTGAAGCTATCTGGCCTTTACATGTTGAAGCTAGTCATGCCAATCCTAGGCTTGCTCCTATTCTCACTCTACAGTCTATCTCCGTGCTATCTTATCTAAGATCATGCCCCTGAAAATTTTTACCTTCATTTCAAATGACTTTTCTGAATTTTAGAATCAGATTTAACTGCATATATTGGATATCCATTTTAATTCTTCACTAGCACCCCAAACTCAACATGTCCATTCACATACAGGGAAGAGTAGAAAAGGATAAGATTCGCAACTAAGTGGATATGTGTGATTGAGAGTGTCAGTAGCTTAGATATATTGAAGGAGTAAGTCTTTAGAACTAGATTAAGAAACTGAGAAGCCAGGGGATTGGGTACATTTTCCATGAGAACACTAAAGTAACCTAGAAAAATGGCAAAAATCTTCAACAAAACACTAGTAAACTAAATTCAACAGCATATTTAAAGGATTATACATGATAACCAAGTAGAATTTATTCAATAAATGCAAAGATGTTTTGATATATAAAAATTAAAGTAACACATTACATTAACAAAACAATACGCGATCTACCCAATGGACAAAATTCAACAACATTTCATGATAAAGACAAAATAGAAACAAAAGGAAACTACCCCTACATAATAAAAGCTATATATGGAAATCCACAGTGACTATCATAGTGAAATACTGAGAGCTTTTCCTCTAAGGTCAGGAACAAGGCAAGGATTCTTGCTTTTCCCACTTCTATTCAACATAGTATTGACTGTCCTAACCAGAGAAAATAGGCAAGAAAAAGAAATAAAAAGCATCTAAATTGGAAATAAAGAAGTAAAATATCTCTCTTCACAGGATATGATCTTATACTTAGAAATCCTAAAGACTCCAAAAATACCCAAACCAAAACAAAACAAAAAACTGTCTGAGCTAAGAAAACAAAGTTAGCAAAGTAGTAGAATATAAAGTCAACATACAAAAATTAGTTGCATTTCTATATGCTAACAATAAATAATCTGGAAAGGAAATTAAGAAAACAATTTTATTTACTATAGTAACAACAAAAAAAGTGTTTAGGCGTAAACCTTACCAGGGAGGTAAAAAACTTGTACAATGAATGCTGTACAACATTGATGAAAGAAATTAAAGGCATAAATAAATGGAAAGAAAACCCATGTTCGTAGATAAGGAGATTTAATGTTGTTAAGATGTCAATACAGTAAGAAGACATTTGGTTTGGTTTCAAATGTCCATGGAGACATCTGGGACATGCCAAAATGTCCTGTTCAAAACATTCATGGAGACATTTTGTCCACATTGAAAAGTCCTTAAAATTTGGTTCTGTTCAAAATGTTCATAAAAACAATCGGTTTCTAGTTAATATAAATCCCTCTCTTCTGCAAGATTCAAACCCTGACCCATCTACCTAAGTTTGTGTGGTATTACCAGCTAGACTACCAAGGCAAGATAAGTTATTATTGACAATACAGTCACAGCACAATTATTGGACCAATAAAAAATTATAGAATTTTTATGTATTAATCCTGTAAACCCAAAGCATAAATAAATGTTAAGTTCTATTTGAAAAGAAAGACATTTTCTAATCATAAACATTTGTGACAGGACCAAATATCATGAATCATTTGATATGGACCAAATAAGCTCATGTACATTCTGGACAGGACCAAATTTCAAGGACCTTTTGGTATGGACCAGATGTTTCCATGAACCAAATGTCCTGCAAAATGTCAATACTTATCAAATTGACCTACAAATTCAATGCAATCCCAATCAAAATTCCAATGATATTTTTGGCAATAAATAAATAAATAAATAAATAAATAAAATTTAAAAAATTCATATGGAACTTTAAGAAACACCAAATAGCTAAAACAATCTTAAAAAAGAACAATTGGAGGATTCGCACTTTTGTGTTTCAAAACTTACTACAAAGATACAGTAATCAAAACAACAGTGTGGTACTGGTATAAAGACAAATCTACGGACCACTGGAATAAAATAGAGAACCTAATAATAAATCCTTACTTATATAGCAAAATAATTTTCAACGAGGTTTTCAAGATCATTCAATGGGAAAAGTAGTCTTTTCAACAAATGCATATTCACATGCAAAAGTAAAATTGGACCCTTACCTGACACCATATGCAAAAATTAATTAAAAATAGATCACATGCCTAAGTAAGAACCAAAAAAGTAAAAGTCTTAGAAGATAACATAGAGCAAAATCTTCATGACATTGGATTTGTCAATGACTTTTTTTTTTTAAGGCGAGGCAACCCTTGGTTGACCTCACAGATTGCAAGGACCTTGTCACCTTACAATCCCTTATTTTTTTTTATTTTTTATACCTACAGCGCCTGGTCTTCCTAGGTGGTCTCCCATCAAAGTACTACCAGTCCCAACCCTGCTTAGCTTCTAAGATCAGATGGGATCGGGCTTGTTCAGGGTAGCATGGCTGTAGACTGTCAATGATTTTTTTTAATATGACACCAAAGGCAAGACAACAAAAGCAAAAATATACCAATTGAACTTCATAAAAGTGACAAACTTTGGTACATCAAAGAACACTAGCAACAGAGTGAAAAGGCAACCTGTGGAATGGAAGACAACATTTGAAATTATTTATCAAATAAGGGATTAATATTCAGAGTGTATATGGAACTCCTAAAACTCAACAACGACAAAGAAGCCAAACAACTTGATTCAAAAATGAGCAAAATACTTTGACAGACATTTCTCCAAAGACAAATGAGTGGCCAATACTAACAAGCACACACAAAACAATGCTCAACCCCACTCGCATTAGGTAAATAGAAATCAAAACCACAATAATGGAATATGTAACATTTCCAAACTGAAAACAAACTTATGTCCATTAATAATAGAATGGATAAATAGAAGTGAAAAATAACTATATATGTGTAATATAAACCTGAAATATAGTTATATGCTGCTTAACAGTGGAAATGTGTTCTGAGAAATGTATTGTCAGGTGATTTCATTACTGTATAATCATAGAGTATCTTATACAAACTTAGATGATATAACCTATTACACACCTGATCTGTATTCTATAGCCTATTGTTCCTAGGATAAAAGTTTATACAGCTTGTTATTATAAAAGGACACAAGATTAAACCAAGCACAAGAGAAAATGATACAATCAAGTAACATGGTAAATGCAAGATGTATGAGGCTACTACCAACATAACACAGTATAGTGTTTTACAGCAAACATTTTTTTATGTAAGTAGAAAGAGTTCATTCTAAAAGAACAATAAAAAGTGTAGTATAGTAAATACATACAGAAACCAATAACAGTTTTTTATTATCATTATCAAGTATTATGTACTATACATAATTGTATGTGCTATACGTTTATACTACTGTCAGTGCAGTAGGTTTATTTATACCAGCATCTCCACAAATACAAGAATAATGCATTGTACTATGTTATGACGGTTATGGCATCACTAGGTGATAAAAATTTTTCATCTACATTATAATCTTTTGGGACTCCCATTGTATATGTTGGCCTATTGTTGACTGAAAGGTTGTTATGGGGTGCATGATTGTACATAATGTTGCCCCAAAGAGTCAGATGCAAAAGAATATATATTGTATTATTCCCTTTATATAATTCTCAATAAAAAGAAAAAATACACACACATACAAAATATATATATATATAGTGTTCAAAATTAAGAAAAATGTTCCTTTTTGGGAGAAAGGAGGGGTTGCAATTTGGAGATGTCATAGAAGGAGACATTTTGAGTGCTGATGATAATTTATTTTTTGACCTAGAAGTTGTTACTTTAATGTTAATTCATTAAAGCGAAGTGTGCATTTACATTTTCTTGTACTTCTCTTAAATGTACTCTTAAATGTACATCCTTATTATAACACAACTATAAATACCTAGTAAAACATTAATAATACAAGTAAATTACCCATATGAAATAAACTACAAAACAAAACCTGGGTTCCGGAATATACAAAGGCATCCTATAAATTGAGGAAAAGTAATCAAAAAGGAAAGAGTCAATAAAAGTTAGCAAAAAAAGATGGACAGTTCATTCACAGAAGAAACAATGCAAAGGTTGAAAAAAATATTTTAAAAGTGTTAACCACACTTTAAAGAAAAACTCAGCAAAATGAAAGTTAAAACAACAATAACATATTTTATTAATCATATTTGCAACATTTTATAAAATACCCATCACATTCAGGTCTAATAATGTGAGAAAATAGAGACTTTTTAACCCACATTGCTAATGGGAGAGTGTTAACAAAATGTTTTTGAAAATAGTCTGGCAGTATCTATTAAAATTAAAATTTTAGATGCCCTTTGCTTGGTTCTAGTGAAATGATGGCACTGTAAATAATAATATATGTGCATTTTTTTCTTTGTTTGTACCAGTTTATAATAACAACATTGGGAACAATCTGAGTATCCATCATTGATAAAATAAATCTCTTAACAGTCCAAAGTTTATGTACCTGATGCTTCAAAAGGCCAAAACAAAAAATCAGAGTTTGGAGTAAGGAAAGTTTTATTGATCAAGAAGTCATCAACTGAGAAAATGAGAGACTTAATCCTCAAATCTATCTTTAAAAAGTACAGTCAGTCTTCTTTTTTTTTTTTTTTTTTTTTTTACATCAAGGGGAGGGAACATAAGAGGTACAAAGGTGATTGACCACCACAGACATCTGGGCACCAGCAAGAGTTTGAGGAAGACTGTGCTAGTTCATGTGAGTCCAGTCACAAGGTTCCTGCAAATCTTTGGTAAGCAATACATACTTCCTTTTTCTCCTCAAGCAGCAAGCAGGACTCCTCTAATTAATAGCATATATCTATGCAATACTAAGCAGAAGCTATTAGTCTAAAGGTCATGGAAACAACACAGGCTTGAACAAGATGGAGTCAGAGAGACTGAGCATTTCACTCTGTTACAAATCTTTGTCTACTCATCTTGAAGGTCTGTTCATAATCCATTTTCACAAAATGAAAAAAGAAAGTTGCAAAAAGCTATGGTCCTATTTTGGTTCTATAAAGACATTATTTCACAGACCCATTTATCTGTATATGATTTATAAAAGACGTTGTTAACCTATTATTCTCAGAGTATGGGAGTAAAGGAGGCTGGAGGTCAGCTGGAGATATTTTTACCTTGTTTTTATTCCACTTTTATTGTTTCATTTGTTACAATTAGCAGGCATTTATATGTTTTAAAATCTAAGAATATTTCTAGAAAAAGTGTTTACAGGTCAAATATCTGGCACTTTTCTTTCTTTTCCATGTAACCTCATACCTTTAGCCTCACCCATTTAGACCTATCAATTCCAGTTGTTTCTTGTCCACTGTCATTAACTTCCCTTGAAACTGGACTAGCTATGCCAACTTTTCTTTCACTATAATGGTTATTTATATCCTACAAGTATTTACAGTGTGTTAAAAAGTCTCTGTGGCCACATTTAAAAGAAGATTCAGGTAAATCTCTTCCACTTACACTACTTTTATCTATTAATTTGCTGTAGGTCCTTGCTCCTCTTTTATTTACTTAAAGATTTTATCTAGGTTCTTTATGCTTTGCCAGTACCCAAAGGCACACTTTTCTCTTGATGTATTCCAGTTGCCATAGTACTATTTGCTGGCTTGATTCTCTAAGAGACACTCCTTTTATTGAATTACAAAGACTCTAGATTTAACCCAAGATAAATGTTAAACATTGCATTGGGTCCTGGAAGCTTAGATGCTCTGCGAATGAGCGGTCCTACCTCTAAGTTAAAAGCAGCTTGTTTGAACTTTCAAAAGCACATTCCACTTTGGTGTACTCTGTCACCATAAGATTTCTATATCCTGGGCTCACCTTGACAACCCAAATCCTATTCTTATTAGATCACTTCTTTCCTCTGGGAATTAAAGTAGAACACAGACTCTATTTTTTCTCTTTCAAAGTCAGAATGGCCCCAAATATCCTCATGGTCAAGGACAGACTCTTTTTATGGCTCTTAAGATGTTACAGAGATCATTTAATCTAATAAAATTCCATTACAAAAGTTCAATCCAACTAGTCTTCCTAACCAATCTGCCTCATGCATTCAGTGGTTGGAAGAGTCCTTTAGAAAATGTCCAGTCTAAACCCTGTCCTCCTTCCTCTTCTCAACCACCTCAGTGTGCTTTGGTTATTTTCGTGTCTCTCCTGATTAATACGGTAGCCTTCTCTCTGAGCTTTTACCCCTAGTCTCTCTCATCATATAATCCTTCCCTCGCACTTCTGCCAAAGTTATTTTTTTCAAAAACAAGAACTCAAGCTTAATTACCTCCTTAAAGAACTTTGATGTGTCCCCAGCACCTACAAGGAAAAGGCTAAAGGCCTTGATGTGTTATGAAATTCTCTCCCAATTTATTTCTCCCTATCTTTCCTATCTTGACACCAATATTCTGCTAGCTTTGCTCTCTCCCAAAGATGACAGGCTTTGTCATGCATTTGGATATACTGTTTCCTTAGTGGGAATGTCTTTCTGACCCTGTTTCTACTTGATGGATTCTAACTTAGAGTGTAGTCAAGTATCACAGGCTCTAAAACACTCCTAACTCCTTTAGGCAAATATTTATTCACTTTTGTCTCTATAGTGCTGTTCAAAGTTCTATTTTCGCATATATCAGATTATATTTTAATTATCTGATGTTATAACCAACTTTTTCCTTAAATCATAAATTCCTCAAAGTTAGATATGGTGACCTCACACCCACAACGTTGGGTTCAGTTCCTGACGTGGAGAAGAAGTCCAATGTGTGCTTAGTTTAGAACTGCAGGAATGATTGAATAAATGAAGTTCTTATGCAGAAATTGAGAGTCTCAACATTTTATAAAGCCTCTTGTTAAAACTTGACTAAGATAAAGAAATGAACCAGAGTGATGTCTCTGCTATTTTGTTTAAAGGACATCTTCCCATAAACCTCTGTTGAGATTTATGGAAAATTACAATTTCTTTCATTTCAATCATGGCCTAAATAGTATTGCCAAAATATTCTACTCTTAAAAACTGAAAATTTGGTTTCCAGACTGCAAAATATGTCAAATCTTTGTCCACTTTTGCTATTACTAAACCAAAGTTGCATTTTGCTTCCTACTGAAAATTCTATTTTAATATAGGAATTCTTAGAAAAATCTCTTATGTTAGTGAATTTGTGTTCAAAGTGCAACTTCTGCTGTTCAGTTTATGATATTTTCCTCCATTATACTACAATTTATTACAATTATGTATAAAGTTTGCTAAAAATATGTACTTTCATAGGTACTATGGTACCTATGAATATATGTATACGTGCAGAGAGAAAGAACAGTTTAAATTGTACCTCATACACATATATTTCAGATAAAGTATCTAATACTTAGAAAGCCTAATTCACTTATCAGAGTAAACAACTGGTTTACCCAAGATAAAGAGGGTTCCTTGGATGCAGGACTTTCAATTTTAAAACCAAAAATGTCCTAAGCCAGTCAGGAGGAGCAGTTCACTCCATCACTTATCCAAGATCACACAATAAGTGGCAGATACAAAGTTCAAAATCAGTTCTTCATATGCTCCAAAATTTTCTGTTCATGCCACATGCTGCCTCCTTGATTTAGATTTCACCATACCATGTATTTCTATATTATAAGTCATATCGTGTCAATAATTAAGTTTTTAAGAGCAATAGAGAAATGGAAAATTCTAGTGAGGCATTTCAACTGAATTTTAAATTATATGTCAGTAGTATACTCTGATTTCAGCTGCAGATGTTCATCTTCTAACTACATGCCAAAATTACTAGCTAATAGATTTATTTTGCATACTGTCACATTATAAATCATCTAATTATTTATGGAATAGTTGCTGAGGTTCTCAAATTAGACTATCACTCACTTTCACTGTGAAAATAAGTAGTTCTTAATTTTTGTGAATGTTGATACATTTTTAATGTTCCTCGATATACCTCCATTTTTTCCCCTAAACCATGCCCCTTAAATATCAATATTAGAGAGATTTACCATATATGAAGAAGAGAAGAAATGATAACAATTGTATTGATTTGAATAGAAAGGGAAAAAGCTAACAAATGAGTTACAGAGAAGGGTGTCAAGACAAATTGGATGACGGGAGAGTAAAACTTATAGAAGATAGCATATATCACTGAATAGTTCTAGTAATCACCCTCAAGTTTATGTATGTGGGATTAATATATTTTGTCTTGTGGAATTTTGTCACTAATCTCTGTGCATTTTTAAAATAAATTCTTGACCCTTTCTTACATATCATTTCTAAAGCTTCTATTTCTTTTGATTACTTTCTTTCAAGGTATATGTGATAGAATTTTATCAATATGATTATATTTCAAAAATGCCTTTGACAATAATCTGGAAATTAACTATCTTAATATTAGAAAAAATGGATAGAACTGGAAAAAAATAACGTTTATAGCATTGCATGTTTATGCAACAAACAACAGCATAGTAATGGCACAAATTTTAGACCAAGGGTTAAGGATTTTGAGTACATGTTTTCATTCTACTTCTGATTAGCTGCTAACCTAAGAAAACTTTAATTTCTCTTTTCAGTTTTCTATTAGTAAAATGAAAAAAATAAAATAAAGTCTTACCTTGTTCATGAGCCAAAAAAGAAGTCTATGCAACCACATGCATGCTGAGAAGGAGAGTAATTGGTAAATTTAAATAAGGAGAAGGAATGTAGTAACTGCAGTAACTGTGCATAAACTCCAAAATAAGCTAGAAGGCTTTGAGACAATTTGATCTAGGCATAAATCACAAAATTCTTGAGCTCACTCAGATGATTCCTATGCACCCTCAAGTTTATGAATATTGTAGCATACTGGTGCTTTGTACACTTCAGTATGAACACATATAATATAGGGATCTTGTTAAAATTAAGATTATAATTCAGAAGATCTGTGGTTCAGCTTGAGCATTATCAGTTTTAACAAGATTCAACAAGGCAATGTTTATAGTGCTGGTCAATTTACCACACTTCGAGTTGCAAAGTAGAAAGCTGTTTGATTACAGTGATTAGAAAGATGATGAAGGTAAGTAGCACTGTGATATAGTTGAGTCATTCTGATGAACTAAACATTACAATAAGAGACTGATCTGAAGTTTAAAGAGAGGGATATAAATTTGAAGTAGTTATATGACAGGTTTCACCCCATCTTTCCAAAAAATGGTAATAAATATCCAAAAACAGATTGGAAAAAAACCTCAGGTTATTTGTGGTTGAGAAAAATTTGTGGGTTCACAGAACACAAAGGTCACTTGTTTAAACAAAACAAAACAGCAAGGCAGAGTACGTGGTACACAAAATTTATGTAGAGAAGAACAAATTTAATCAAATATTTCAATACTAAATCAAAATAAATGGAGACAGATGCAACTGGCTCAGCTTCAAGGACTTGTAATGAAATGAGAATTTTAAATATTGAGTAGTAACACCTTCACAGTGTAGGGAAGACCCAACCACCATTAAGAGACACAAGATGAAGAGGCTTTGAGGAGAAAAAGAAAATTAAGATGTTTTTCAGGTGATGGCAGGACGAAAATGCAAAGGAAAACAGAGTCATTATGGATGTTACTAGTTATCTTTTTAGGGACCGTAACCCTTGCTAGGGACAGTGGACAGAGGAGGGAGGTCCATCTGAATCCACTGAGAAGGAAAGAAGAAATGGGAGAAGTTATCTAGAGAAGCAATTAGGGAGAGAGGCTACAAAAAATGAGATAATGCCTGCTGTGTTTTGAACTAAATGGACCAAAGAAGTCAATGCAGGTGTTGAGAAAGACTAGATCCTGACTCAAGGGGAGAATGTAGGAAGAGAAGAGAAAAGTTATAAGTGTATGTGGGGGGTATTTCATTCAAAGGGTAACTTTACCAATTAAAATCGCAAAGTTGATTTTTTTATAATTTACTATTAGGAAGGAAAAAGATGACTTCAGTTCAAGTTCTGACAAATTCTAACTAACTGTATTAATGACTAATGGAAAGGGATTGCATCACAAGAATAAAAATTATTTTTGAAAGTTGGAAAAGACAACATAAATAAAGAACATGGTAAAATAAAAGTGGCAGAGAAAATAGTAAAAACAAATGACCAACCGGTTGGAAAGCATGAAACAGAGAAGAGTGAAGGAAAAGAGTCTGCAAATATAAAAATAAGAATTCGATTCATCTAGCAGAAGCTGGGAAGTTTCCACTCATCCATGAAACACACTGGAGTGTATTTGACCCTTGGACTGATGAGCAGCACAGACCTTCCTCTTTCAGTTCTTCTCCCACCTTCTCATCCTTACTCATTTATTAGCAATATATTGCCCACTTTCTTTCAAAAGATATTTGAGTCTGTTAAAGAAAATAAGAGCCAGATAGTAGTTAAAGTGGTAAAAACAGATTTTTTTTTTTTCCAGGAACTATTGGAATAGAGGGAAAAAAAGATCTCAGTATAGAATCGGGTTCAATCCCAAGTACAGCAAGTTCAATTTATAACAAAGGAGAGGGTGGGAAGATCAGTGGATGAAAAATTACTAAGAAGAGACATCAAAGGTAATGGGTTTTTTTGATAAATGGACTTTTGCTGAAGACAGGCCAAGAATAATTGAATATCACCTGGGAGAGTTGGGTGGAGGATAAGGAATTTAATCAGATATCAAGAATGATCAGATATTGATGGTTGAGGATTCTTGCTAACCTGACCTAGCAAAATTTTTACTAAAACTGGGCTATGCAGGCCTGAGGACAAGGTCTAAGGATGAGGTCTAGCGGAGAAAAAGGCCTATAGGAGCCTGCCTGAAGTTTGCACAAAGTGACAGTCTTTGTCAGGCAGAGGCTCAACTCTACTCATAGAAAACTTGAGTCTTCCCAGTGTTTAAACTCACCATTTTCCTAAAACCTTTGCTCTTTTCATCACTGCCAACAAAATACTAAGACCTTTCTCTTTTCCTTCTTTCCCTTGGGTCCTTGTAAATGACTGATTCAGCATCTAATAAATGAATTTGTTATAAAGGTAATATTTAATAGTAGTTTCTATCTCATTTCTTCCACATATGTTGGTAAAACTAGATAATGTTTACATAGGGATACAGGACCAGAAAGGAGATAACTTTATTTTCAGCTATATCTACTTCCTAGAAAGATCAATTTTATGTGATAGATAGAGCACTATAATTTTTAAACATCTATTTGAATGTGGTACATATCCAATTCTGAGGTTACTCAATGTTCTCGAATCTATTTCAAAGTTTATCAGAGGGAGGAAAAATTATGCAAAAACAAAAAACACATGAATCATTACTGACTATAATGAATCTCATTCAAGGAACTTTTGAGAAGTGTAGAAAAGCAGAACAGAGGTACAATTGCTATTAGGTTGAGGACAAAAGGAAAAATGATCAAGCTTTGAGAATACTTTAAAAAAATAATAATTTTATCAGAATATACACATAGAAATAGCTGGTCTCTTTTTTAATAGTTATTATAGAAGATATCATACAATAATGTTTCTATTGCTCAAGACATTTTTGAAACATTTCCTGGAAACTTTTATCAAAATCACTTCATAAGGCGTACAAGAAAATCATTCCCGTAAAATTGTGATCATTGACTAAATATTTGTACATTTTCACCATAGCATCTGATCTTTATTTTTAAAAACAAACAAATGAAAATACTTTTTGTTGAAAGTTATCTGAGTGGCTATAGATGAAGGGATCAACTCAATGTGTTGAAACAAAAACCCAAGTATTAGTGAATATAGTTTTCAATTTGAATTGCTTTAAAAACCAAATTTCCTCACTTTTTACTGGTATGCCTTCTCTTGGCAGTAGTTTTACAAGGCAAGAAAGAAAATAAAGCTCAATTCATAATTTCTTTGTAATAAATAGAATAACATATTTCCTTTGTGATTTCTTTGGAAATGAAAAGTAAATAGTTCTGCAAAAGATTAACTTGGAACAATATTTTAATACACTCACTGTTGTCAAAGCAACAAGTTATGTCATAAACTCAATTTCTGGCAATTTTAGAGTCATTATTCAAAATGGAAATTGCAATATGTTTCTCTCTCAGCTTGAACATGATAGAATCCTTATGTAGGTGCCTCATGGATACATGGTTTAGTAGAATTTAGGTATCACATTGCATGTCACTTGTTATATTAAGTATTAACAAAATATTTTTGTGTTCTTTTCTCTCAGTGTGAATAAAAAACACTTCATATAAAATTTTTATTTTTATTTTTATAAGGGAAGCATTGATGATAACCACATGTGTAAATGATTCCATTTCTTTGGTATGGATTTTTTAAAATTACAAATTTTTGGACTGATTAGAAGATATGCATAACAAGATCTAATTAAGAAGATGTCAATAAAAGTTTATTTATTCAATTTCTCTTCAAATATTTACACTAAATGACTTCTTTGCATTTTATATTTAAGAGTTCTTCGGTAACTGTTTTGAGTCAAGCCGAGAAAAAATGAACTTATGTTTTTGCCTTTCATCTGTAAACACAGGGTTTATAATAATATCCAGTCCTGACCAAGAAGTTTATATTCTTTGAAAGAGAAAAAAAAATGAGTATGTATATAATTTGTAAAAATACAAAAATGAATGCACTATCTTTTTAAGGCAGTAGACAATAGGATTCATTCATTCGACAGAGACCAGTTTAGGGAAGGTTTTGATCCTATGCAAAGAAGAGGTCAGATTGCACTTTGGAAATCAATAAAAAGTTTTAAATAGTAAAATAGCATAATATATTCAAAATAATTATTTTGGCTACCATCTGTAGAAATCCTTGAAGGAGAGCGGTACTGGAAACAGCAAAATCAGTTAGGAAACTATCAAAATGACTAGGGCAAAAGGTGATGGTATTAAACAGAGAAACCTGGATCCCTCCACAAGGACCTAACACAAGGTATTGATAATTAGATATCAGGGAAAAAAAAGCATAAACATCTAAAATAATTTCTCAATTTTTATCTTGATCAATTGGAATAAATAATAACTGTTTAATGAAATAGTATGACAGAGAGAGAAGCAGGTTGAATACAAAATGAATCAGGCATTCTCAGTTGGTCATGTTAAGTCTGAGATGCTTACTAGACACCCAAGGGGAGATGTCTAGGAGGCAGTCAAACTTGGAGGAATGGTATTTAGGAGAGGGGACAAATTAGAAACAAAGAAATCAGAGTCATCTGCATATAAATGACATTTTAAAGCCACTTAATTAAATGAACTCAACCAGAAAGAATAAAACAATAAAAAAACTGAAAACGCTCGGACATTTAAAGGTTGTATAGACAAGAAAAGACAAGCAAAAGGAAATGAGAGTATCCAGAAAAGACAAAGAAAACTACAATAGCAATATTGATATAGAAACTTGGAAAGGAAAGTGTTTCTCAAATAGGAAATAGATCCCAGTGTCGAGTGATGCTGAAAGGGCAATAAATGAGATACTATATGTGAAAATGTCTAGTGCACTTCTTGGCACATAATAGGAGTCAATAAGTGCTGTTTTCCTTTACTTTCTATTTCTCTTCCAAGAGGTAGTAGTATTTAGTGGTTAAGAGTTTAGGCTTAGGAGCCAGTCTGTCTTAGTTCAAATTCTTCCTCTGGCATTCCAAGCTGTGTGGCCTTACACAAGTCATTTTACCTTTCAATAATTTGGTTTCTATAGTTTAAAATGGGGGCAATGACAGTGCCTACTTCATAGGGATGAAGTTAACATATTGCAACCAATCAGTAATGTTAATTACTATTTCATTTCTTAATTTTTTTCCATGCTATATATTTTAAAAAAATTATCTAGTAAGAAATATGAATTACTTTTTAATTTCCATAATGAATACTTGACTGAGTGACTTAATAATTAACTATATTTCCGTAGCCACTGAGACAATAAACAATGCCTATCCTTTCTTCTCACATTGTGTGCACATTTGTCTTTAAAGAATGTATAGTTATTTTTTATTGATTGAGGTCCTGATTGTATATGGGCACAGCAAAAAAGAACAAGCAAGAGATGATGTGGCATCCAGGGACTAGTAACAGGGAAAGTCCTTTCCACCCATAGGACCAAAAGGACAGAAGGAAGAAATGGTGTTATCAGAGTTCACTGAGAATTGAAATTGCAAAGGAGTGTTTTCCTGGTGGAAAAGAGGAACGCAATTACTACCAGGGGACAGAGTGCTGACAAAAGAAGGAAAACGGGAAGAAATGTACAACTTATCTTTTCACCTTTGTATCTTAGTCCACTGAGACCACTAGCTGATTCTAAGCAGCAGATAGCTGTCAAGGGATCCAGGGTGAGGCAGTTTTCAGAAATTAGCCTTCTAAGGCCCAGATGGGATAAAGAAGAATGGAGAATAGACTAGGGAGCAAGAACAACCGAGTATGCTTTGCTCTTCTCTAGTGTTATATTCCTAGCCAAGTCTCAGTAAATGATACCCAGATCAGGGTGATTTCTCCCTATCTCAAAACCCTTCTTCCATGCTGGTAGCCAATCCACAACCAACACCATTAGCTCCTATATCAAGTTTTACGTCATCCAGATTTTCACAACAATCAAACAATATGGAATCCCTTAGCATTTTGCTTCTAATTTTAAATACTGCACACACATGCATGCATGCGCGTACACACACATATCGATTGAAAGGGTGTTTTCAAATTATAAAACTGAAAGAGTTGATCTAAACTTTTCTGGAAAATAAGCCAAAATTTTTGTTTGTTTCCAAAATTTGGACAGGATTCCTTGATTTGACTACATCCTACAAGAATGTCTTTATTTCTGTTTTTTACTAAAAACTTCTAAACTGTTGACACCATGGCTTTTACAAAATAAACAGATAGGCATGTCTTCATGACTGAATTTCATGTTGAGGGCATAAATATTTAGAGAGATAAAAGATAATGTTTATTTTTTTAATGTTTATAAATAAAATTATTTGCCAATGTCATTTTATCTACCCATTTATTGCTTACTTATTGATGTTAAACAGTTGTATGGCTGTGATGGGAATTCTTTAATTATTAGTCTTTCTAAATAATTTATAGTTTAAAAAACAAGAAAAAATTTTTAAAGGCTCTGAGGTTAAGATACCTAAAAGTGTGAGATTAGGGAAATTTGTCATAATCTTGACAAGGGAAATAAAAATAATTTTCAATTAAAATAACATCTTTTCCTTATATAGAGCTTTTTTTTTTTTTTTTTAATGGGCAAAAATAATAATAAATTTGGCATAGAGTAATACTGGACTTTAGCCAGAGGAGAGTTTGTTCAGCATTTTGTTCCTCCTTTAATCTGGGCAAGTGCAAGCCAGGGCAAAATTATAGTTTTCAGTATCTCTTGAATTTCCATTGAGTTCTTTTGATAAGAAACTTTGGAAGATAATGACTCTACAGTCTTAAATTTGAGACAGGTCAGTATAAAAGTCTTTGCTATTTAAATAAAATTTAAAAAGCAGTTTGCTACCTCTCTCGTTATCATATGAGAATAACAGACCTTAACCTGCAGATGCAAAACTTCAACATATTCTCAGTTAAAGTCACTCTATAAAATAATGGAAACCATTTACATAATAAGCTGGTACTGTACAATATCTTGTCATTTTAAAACAAGATAAATTATTACCCAGTTTTTTTGTTTTGAATGTATATTCTGCTATCACAGAATAGATAGTAATTCTAAATTGTATTTTGTCAAACATAGAATTCAAAAGAAGCAAAGATATCTCATGTCTTATCAATAAGTAGTTATTACATATCAACCAAGTATGAAGTTTTTTAGTCAAAATTAATAAAAGCAAATAGTTTATGTTTATGTTTCTTTATTTATTTCTTATGTTGTTTTTTCATTTTGTTTGAAATCAATTTATCCAAAGTAATTTTTGTGCAATGTGATTTGATCAAAATTATATCTTGAGATGAATTATTACAGTCTAGTTGGTGCTTTGCTCATGTAAAGGACATATAGTAAATAGATCATGTACTTCAGGATCTTATATTTTCTCTATCAAGAGTAGAGCCATAATTCTCAGACAAGAAAAAGCTAAAGGAGTTCATCATCACCAAACCAATATTACAGAAATGTTAAAGGGACTTTTTTTCGGAAGAAGAAAAAGATCGAAAATATAAATAATAAAATGTCAATGACTAAATATTTTTCAACAATTACTTAAAATGTAAATATACTAATACTTTAATTAAAAGACATAAGGCAGATAAATGGATAAGAAAACAAGACCCTTACATATGCTGCCTACAAGAGACTCTCAACAGATCAAAAGACACACAGAGACTAAAAGTAAAGGGATTGGGAAAAGATATTTCATAAAAATGAGAATGAAAAAAAAAAAGCTGAGGTAGGAATACTTATACCAGACAAAATAGACTTTAAAACAGAGGCTATAACAAGAGATGCAGAAGGACTCAGTAATTCTACTTCTGGGTATTTATCCGAAGAAACCCAAAACACTAATTCGAAAAGACATATGCACCCCTATGTTTATTGCAGTATTGTTTACAGAAGTAAACACATGGAAGCAACCTAAATGTCCATCAATAGATAAATCTATAAAGAAGTGGTACATACATATAATGGAATATTACTTAGCCATAAAAAAGAAATCTTACTATCTTCAACAGCATAGAGGGACCTAGAAAATATTATACTAAATGCAATAAGTCAGACAGAGAAAAACAAGTACCATATAATTTCACTTATATGTGGAATCTAAAAAACAAAATGAGTGAACCAACAAAATAGAAACATTCATAGATACAGAGAACAAACTAGTGATTGCCAGATTGTAGGAGCAGGGAGTGTTGGGGGAATAAGTAAAAAGAAGGACGAAATTAAGAAGTACAAGTTACTAGTTACAGAATAGTCACAGAGACATAAAATACAGGACGGGGAATATAGTCAATAATATTGTAATAACTATATATGGTGTCAGATGGCTACTAGATTTATAGGAATGATAACTCTATAAGTTCTATAAATATCTAATTACTATGTTGTCCATCCGAAACTAATATAACATTGTATATCAACTATATTGGAAAATTTTAAATATACATATTTAAAATTAAAAAAAGAGTAGAGCTATATTAAATAAGTAATGAGGGAAAGAGCACTATGACAACAACCAACATATGCTCTTAGTATTCACAGTAATATGAGCCCAAAATATTCAGCGAGCTTTTATGAAGCACCTGAGATTTAAGCTGATATCATAGCAAGATTGAGTTAGCCAGTGTTCAGACCACACAAGTAACTTTTATTTGGAAACAAAGACTGTGAAGTGATGGTCTAGTTATTTTGGTTTCCAAAATATTTTTAAAGTAATAACTCAAATTTAGAATTTGTCTGTCATATGCAAAATTTCCCTTTAATCCTAAGAACCACATAGCTCAATGTAATCAAGGTATATATATATATATATATATATATATATATATATATATATATATATATATATATATATATATATTTTAATGTCAAGTTGGCCAGTTAAAATGTGTTGGGACTATGAGTAGACATGTGTGTATTCAAGGCTTGATAGGAGAAAGTTAGTTCTGCATGCCTTCACTCAGTGGAGAGATCCCCAAGCCACGAACAAATACAAATGATTCTAGCTGAAACAGATACAAATGCTACTTTAAGCATGCATACAATTTTCAGGTATGGATCATTTAAGAAAATTATGGCATTTTCTAATGCTATGTCATATAAACTAGGATACATTTTAATGGTACACATTCATTCTTCAGCTGAACATATAACAATTTTTGTTATATTTTTGTAGCTAGTATCAGAATATATTTACTTTTAAAATTTCTAGTTTTAGTCTTACTAGCAGAGATACCTACAAACCTTTAAGAAAATAACAAATTTTATTTTGACCAAAAGATTTTGTTTTCCAAAATGACTTTCACTAGTGATAATACATTCTAGAAAATAATATTTTGAGTTGTTCTCTGTCATATAACCTATAGGAAAAAAAATTACTAGCTACTATGTTTTTCTTACTAGACTTTTTTTAAAATAAAAATGAGAAAAATAGAGTACCAGCAAAATTTAGATTTATTTTTATTATATTTTTGACTTCATTTTTCAGATGAGAACACTGAAGTCTAGAATGATAGTCATTTGTTCAAAGTCACATTGTTAGAGAATGTTCTGCTATGAAAAAGTTAATTTGTTTCATTATACTTGGCAGTATATATTATTCAATGTGTAAATGTATTTTTATTATGCAAAAAAGAATATATTTAAAATGCATGAAAGTATTTGCTGGTTATTAGAACCTTTAAATTCTAAGATACTAGAGGACAATCTTGAAAGAGAGGAATCAATCAATTGTAGATAAGAGGGAAAATTCTTTGAATTAATGGGTTGGGAAGAAAGGAGTCCAAGTCACTAAAAAGAAGAAAAGCCACCGTAAAGAGGATTTTTGCTGATTTATTTGTTTTGTTTCATTTGTTTGTTTTTGTAGAAAAGTATAACAAAGTGAAAAGGATGATGGAATCAGGGTAGTGGTCTATGAAAGACCAGGAAAAAATTACCAAAAAAGTTTCAGTCAATTAAAGCCTATGTGGAAAATTTAATTAATAGAATAAGAAAACATGGCAGCATTACTGGAGGTTTCTATTTATAAAGATACCTAGATTTGTTTTATAAATAAATGCAGTACCATCTGACTATAATACAATTTGTGAATGAAATCATTGCAAATAACACAGGGTATCTTAGAACACATCAATACGTAAAAATCAACAGTTGACTGTTAACTTGTATGTAAGGTAGAAAGTCTATCAAACTAAATTTCATACTGAGTGGCATATGGTATACATGCTGAGGCAGTTAGTAATAGGCCCATTTAAGGCCCATTACTAAGCCACTTGCGTGATGGGGTGGTAATGTCGAATTTCCAAGCAAGGGCTGCTGTAAAGAGAAAATCTATATAAGACCTAGAATTTGGATAACATCTGGATTTAGGTGTGTCTAAATAAGTCATCCTGTTACACAGTAAGGCATGGGGAGTGCCAAATCTGAGAAGATATGCTATTGGTGCTGTTCCCCACTGCCTAAAAATGGTGTTGCTTTATTTATTTGCCAACTGATGATTCTATTTTTTATAGAAAGCACATTTGTTTAATTTATGTATAAACTCTGTCAACTCCCAAGAGTTCAAGTGCTGATAGAACCTCAAGCACAGATCAGTCCAATAGGGCCTTCTACAAGCCCTTAGCTGAGAGCCCCCAAAAAAACCCATGTTAAAACACAAATATAATTCTGTCTGAATTCAAAGAAATTCTGAAAATTAGCCTTAAAAAAAAAAAAAGAATGTGAATATGTGCAAGGCACAACTTATTTGATGATTCCTTGGCCAATGTCAGAAGAAATTAGGAAGTTAGCGTAAACCAATCTCTACCCTGGGTTAGTAATAGATTAGAAAAAGCACTGGACTCGGTATTAAAAAACATGAATTTCAGTCTGATACCTTTTTTTTTTTATCATCGTATTATTTGGGGCAAGTCATTAAACACCTCAGAACAAGTTTTCATCTCCTAACTTACATAATTATGCTGATAATATTTGCTTCTGCTAATTCAAACAATCTGAGGAGCTCGTTCCCTATCCTGATTGGGCTCTAGAAACATGTTTTCTTCTTGCCCAATTCATTATCACAGAGCATCCAATTCTTCTTCTTAGTTACCTTGTGTAATGTTTGTCACACAGTCAGTCGGTAGGTACTCAATGGACATTGTGAAATCTAATAGAATAATGCACACAAGAGGGGATAAACAAGGTACTTGCAAAGGTTTATTGAACACTTAAAAGTGAAGAAAATTAGAGAAGGCAAAAGCAGAGGGAGAAAGGGAGAGAAAGAGGGCATAGAAGACATAAGCTTGATAATTTTCCATAGCTGGTTGTAATTTGTTATAAACCCGTATCGACCATGAGACACATGCTTTTAACCATTACACATTGGACTTGCCCATCACACTATGCATGACCTCATGTCGTACTCCCTTTATACTCTCTGCAGTTAATAATCTAAAACTGCTATCCAAGAGAACTTTCAGCAATAATGGAAAGATCTATATGTACCCTGTTCAATATGGTAGTCACTAGCCACATGTAGCTATTGAGTACTTCAAATGCAGCTAGTATAACTGAGGAACTAAATTTTTAATTTCATTTAATTTTCATCAATTTAAACTTTATTTTATAGTCACATGTGGCTAGTGGCTACTATATTGGACAGCATAGATCTATAACTTACATGGTTAATAAATGACCATATTTCTGCTTGGAGCGGAGGAAGGCTTCTAAATTAGCAAAGTGGCTCAAAATAATATGTGCCTAAAAAAAAGAATTATTGTTAAAGAGATTTCAATTTTCAAAAATATTTGAGATTTTGTTTTCTAAAATTTGTGACTTAACACATCTCTTTGGCAGATCATTGCATTTTTTTACCAGAAGTAGAAACAGAATTCAGTTGGGTTCCATTGAATACACTCTTTTACCTACCTGGGACTCATTTCTTCACCTGTAAAATGAAGTGGTTGGACTTTATAAGATCACATTTAAAATTCATTTCAGCCTGCAGGGATTGGGTGCAAATGTATATGAATTGCTGGGAAGAACCGGTATGTTTGATTCTAAGTCTCATCTGTTCATTCTTGTCTCATCACCAGAATCTCTCCAACATGTTTTCCTTTCTCTATGTGACTCTCAATCTTTCTTGCCTGTTTGCAGTTCAAAAGATTTCTCCTGTCTGAATGATTTATCTTTCTGAATTTATGTTGTCAGAAAGGTTTGTTTAGACAGAGACCAGACATACTTGTGTGTTGCTTATGCATTCTAATCAAGAAGGACAACTTCAAATGGACCGAGGTTATCTATAAAACAGAATTAGAACTTTAGTCAAAGATCAGAAGAGAAGAAGAACATTAAAAAATACACTTGTGATAAAGAACTCCAAAGTTTAAACCAAACTAAGATGAGAAGCATGTTTTGTTTTGTTTTGTTTTGTTTCACAGAATTAGACTAAATCTGATTCGAAGGGTTATTTGAGCATAAAGAAGCCGCAGCTGCAGAAATGCAGATTTCTGACGTGGCTACTTGAAGTTTATGGAAAAGAAATCATTCTGAAAATTCACCGTGGTCCCTCTGGCTCCCCTGGTTCTCTGCACCCTGAGAAAGAAAAAGATTGCACAAGCGTCACCTTTTGGAGAAAATAGTAATAGCAGCAAAGATGTCGTATTTAAAAAAAAGAAAATTCTAGTTCACTCTCAAAGGAAAAAGTGAAGTGGTAAATATCATCTTAATCTTATTATAATGTTTAGAAGTTATATCCCACAGAGATTTATAAATCATTTGACTTTAAAATATGAGTAAAGACTGAATCAAAACTTGGATTTTTCTCATTTTTTAAATGGCAGGAAGTAGAGTATGTCTGACTTTGTTTTAAAACAATATCTGAAATAACCACAAAAGAACAAAATGCTACTCACAATTCTAATGTCATAATTTTCTTTTAGCCTCGAACGTGAATACAAATCTACTATAATTATTGTCTGTCCCCAATTTCTCCACCCTAGCTAAGATAATCCTTAACTTTAAGTCGTGTCCTGTTTTTAGCATTTAAAATGGAAAACCAGAGGGGCAAACCCCTTTATTTTGCTAAAGAAGAAAATCCTTATTTTATCCAAACCTAGAAAAAAGTGGTGCCAGAAACATACATTTCTTGAACTTGGAAAGTCAAAGGTTTTTCAGATCCTACAAAGTGTAGTAGAGGATAGAAGCATGATTATTATTTAATATACGTAAACACCTTTCACATGTCTCAGAAATTATGAACATGCCCTTTCCTGTAATAATGACTGCTGAACAAAACATTCTGCAACTAAATAATAAGGAAGGCTGATCTTTACTATGCTTCAAAGATATAAGTAGTAGGATGTCTAAATTTCTTCCTAAGACTTGTTAAGGTATTCACAAATTAACTTAGAAATAAGTTAAATCAGTCCTCATTGAACTGATATATTGAAATCATAAGTATAAAACAACTTTCTTCATATAATATCTTCAATTACTTTTTCTCTCTAAGGAACCTTTCAAATATAGGGACAAATCTGATAAATGCCTGATTGCTTCCATATTTCTCTGAGTTAATTCCTTCAGCATATTTTGTTTGTGGAACTATCTACACATACACTATTTTAATGTTTAACTTAAATTTTACTCCAAATCAGATTCTACATTATTCTCTCAATAATGTATCATAAAAGCTGCTATGCTTTTAAAGTAGGAAATGAAAATTGCCTTTGTAAATAATAGCATAATATTTTGAAGAACAATCTCTACTGAATACAGATATACTATACTGACTTTTTGTATATCACTTCCTTCCCCAGTGCATCCTATAAATTTTAACAGAATTATTTGCCCTGAAAATACATAAAAGAATGATTACTAAAAGAGCATTTTGTGTTTTATGTCCTGCCAACATGGGAATGTGAGAGTTGGAGTTAAAATTCCTCAGCACGCCCTGCTGTGGTTGTCACTCAGAACTCTCCTTTCCAAAAACCTCAAAATAGCTTACAATGCCACGTACCATATGTAGAGTAATAATTAGGCTTACCAGGGTGCTTTCTGTTGGACAATCTCTTTGGCATAGACAAAACCATAAAATCCAGCTTTCTTTCAAATGTTTTAAAGATCATAGCGGTAATATCATTTGACAACATAGCATATTCAGAGCTGACTAATGGGCACTTCTGGATCTGGAGTTTATGCATTTTTTTTTTCTCTTTTTGGGACATCTACCAGAATTTAAATCAATAGTACACATCCACAATCCTTGAACTCTGAAAATTAAGTGAAGGCAGTAATTTTAACAGTATGACTTAGAACTGATTTTTGCAAAAAGCATTTGGAACCTCAACTAAAAGTAAATATGAAGACCTTTCAAAAGATTTAACATTTGATTGAGCTTCTGGGAGCCCAGAGGCAATTTCATATTATTTTCCTAATTTGAATCCCTGTATCTGGTCTTTCTCTAGGGGTGTATAAACCTCTGTAATTTGGGCACACACACTCATTTGGGGTTGCTTTCTTGCATTTAATTTTCACTCTAAACAAATGCATCTAAAACATGTGTCCTCAGATTCTGCCACATTGACAGTATAATTATCAGAAATGACTGGAAGAAATAAAAGAAGATTTAAATATTTATAGAGTAAGAGCAGGATGGTTCAAACTTGAGATCTAGAAAAAAAGAATGGGTTTCAAGAGTCTTCACTTTACCCCTTTAGACACGAACACACACAACAAGGCATAGCTGTTCATATAAGCAAGTCTAAGACAGAGTCCTACAGGACTGCAAGACTATGATGGTGCTCTGAGTAAAATATGAAAAAGCTGCTTGTAATTATTTGATAAATTCATTTTCTATAAACTGTACCTTCTGTCAAATCCTTGTCTCACTTGATATATGTTTAATTAAAAATTAATAGAGGACATGGCAAAAACAAACAAACAAAAACAGAAGCATGTATTTCACATTGAACCTATATATCCAGAATGTTCCTGATAATTTTCAGTTCAGCTTACAAACTAGTCTATTTTGTAAACTTTAGCCAACATATGTTTTAGCATTAAAGTAAGCAAGCATCCAAACATCATGATTAAAGTTCATTTAAATTTTTTGTTTTCAAAAAGAAACTAAGAAGGATTTAATATATGTGCATGAACACGTACATATGTATGCATGTGTGTGTAGCGTGTATGGTGTGTGTGTGTGTGTGTGTGTGTGTGTGTGTGTGTGTGTGTGTGTGTGTGTGTGTTGTAGTTTGGGGCCTCATTTTTTTTACTTACATTGTATAGAGAAAGGTGAGATTTAGAGAACAGTCTGATGGCCATTACCAGGAAATATATAGTCTTTTTTGGCCCAATTAGAAAATGTTATAAATTTATTGCATATAATTAAAAATCATTTATAATCTCAACAGAAAAATTATTAAAATCTAGAGGTTCTTTGTCTACTTATACTTTTACAAAATACAAAAAATTATATCTTGCTACTTAAAAGGATATAATGGGACTACATGGGTCTATAAATCACAGAGTTTGGGGTTTGAATCTTATTTCTAATATCTTGTGTAATATCCAAAATCTTGTGATCTTGGGAAGTTATTACTGAACTCCATTTTCTTAATGAGAAAAACTTGATGCCATGGGTTGCGATGAAGATTTAGTGTGATTGCAAAGACATATCTTTTAGATGCCTTGTAATTTCCTGTGCTTTTTCCACAGAGGACACTCAGTAAATATTATTTTGAAAGGCAAATACTTTTCACCAAAACCACCCTGACGTACAAGGTGAATAACCATTATTATTATCTAATGTTGAAATGGAAATGAAGAAATGCCCTTTAGAAAGGCTTTCTTGTTGCTTTTTGTAAATGTACTTTCCTTCCTCCCAAAGTCTTGCAAAAAGTCCCTTCTTCCAGGAGGTTTTACAGATAAACTTCACCCAGCTCAATTAACCATATTTATTACAGCATATAGTTAACTTAAAATTCTCAAAAGAACAAGTCACTTCTAAGGTTCTGCCAATGATAGTTTACGTTAGCAGCAGGTGGACCATGAGCCTTTCCTTTCAGTCAACCATTCATTTATTCATTCATCATTCAATCAGTAATTCATTCAGCAAATACTAAGGTGTGAGTGTGTAGGAATGTTGGATTTTTCTAGAAATATTGGAGAACGGGGATGGAAGTGCGCATAATTGTTTTACTGGTTATCTCAAAATCCTGAGCTGTTTTCTCTATTTACTTCACACTCTTGCATATGAACAAGCTCTTCAAAGATGAAAAGGTCAATACTTCCCATATCAACGTTTATGAAGAGCTATTATCTCATTTGATTTTGACGATCCCATGAGCCATTATTCTCAACTCAGGAAGGCCCGGAAGCACGTCTAGGTTGATAAGAAGTGAAGCTGGTCTCGGTAGATTTACTCTGAAGGCATTGTATGTAATTTTGTATTTGTAATTTTTAATTTTATTCCATAGAGAAAGTTCCCAATATTGATGGGTTTCAAGACACATAAACCTGTCTCTACTACCTTTGCCTCTACTTGATCTGTACTTTTTTGTGTTTTATTTTATTTCACTGTATTATGAAGCTACTGCTTTTAGCAATAGTTCTCAAACTATCCAAACTAGTGATTCTCAACTATGCTATGCATAATAGTTATCTGGAGAAAATTTTTAAATGTTATTCCCAAGTTTCCACCCTACAGAGCTTCTGTTTCAGTAGTCTAGTTTGCAGCCTTAAAAACATATATATGATATGCCTATTATATATGGCATATTATATGATATATATGATATGTATAATATATGATTGTATGTATATATTACATTTTAATTATATATATACTCATATGCAATATATTGTTATTTATATATTGTGTGTGTGTCTGTGTGTATTCTGTATACCTGTAACTCAGTTAAATCTGCTACACTTAGGATCACACACTGATAATCAAATATATGCCAACAATTTTAAAATTGAAAGTAACCTTAGAATTTGTCTACTAGTGACATTCTTCATTTTAAAATAAACTTTAATTTTTGCTGCTCTGTTGGGTCACTTCCAATTTGAAAATGATAAAACTCCAAGGGACTAGAGAAGGGGTAGAAGGCTCAGTCTAGAAAAACACTGTCTTTCCAAGTAGCCCTTTGAGCAGACATAGACTTGCCCTAAAATAAAATGTAAATGATTTCCACGTTTCCACTTTGTATAATCTATCTATATATAGCACTTTTAGTCCCATTGTTAACTCACCTTATTTCTCTTTAACTCCTGTATCAATTTTAACCTCTGTTCCTTCCACAGGGCTACTAATTCCTGCCAACCACCTGGTTCTGTCTCATTTTAAGAGTTTGCAGCTGTCTGTTTCTCCACTCCTCCATTTCATCTGCTATGAAACGGGCACTGCAAAACCATTATTAAAATCTTTAGAGATGCCATCTGCTGCCTCATAGTGTCTATGAATCATTCAACATTGTAAATGTTACCTTTGCAGCATGCGTACTGGGACCTCTGAGAGACTGGCTCAAGTAATTTAACATCATAATTATCATAAGGACCTGGAGGACTACAACATCCAAATATGATTTCACCAGTAAGAGTAATAGCTTTAAAAAGAGTCCAGTACCCTTCTTTCTCCTTATCCCCTTCCACCATCCAACCAAATCCAGGCCTGAATCAAAGACTCTAGAAGATACCACCCACTTCGAGTTATACAAAGAATCAATTAAAAATTGAAATGTAAGTGACACTCAAATCATTTAGAGATTTTGAATATAGTGGAATAATGAGTCTTAGAAAATAGTGTTATAGAATTAGTTGAAGGTGATGAAAGGTAATCACATTCTCAACTAGGAATTAATCGAAGGAGTGAAAAGAAAGCTCTGTTTTCCACCCATTCTTTTACTAAATAACAAAGATGTCTTTAGTCTTTACCATTTAGCACTATTATTTTTATAATAATTACAAATGTATGTAAATATTTAATCCCCAATACTAAATCATATTTATTACCAAAAATACATATTAAAATCATTTAAATATTTGTATGAAGTACAAAACTGATTAAATTATTTAAATATATATTTTGTACATATAGAATTATTTCCTTTATACTAAATGATTTACATATGTGCAATATTTTTGAGATAATATAAGGTCTCCTCATGTGTATTATTTTATAAAGTAAATCTTAACGGAATGATGTAAATGGTTCTGAAACCAAAATATAAATTACATGTTACATTCAACAACATAGCAATATCTATAATTAACTACTTAAAATTTGTAGAATAACCCAGCACTACCACCTGCTGTTTAAAACAGAAAATCAAATTTAGTGAGTTCAATTTAGAGATAAGGAAATAGGAGCTCAAAGTGTGGTGCAGTTATAAATGATCATGGGAATAAAGTACCCTTATCACCGCTATTACTCAGATTTTAAGGTTTTTAAATAATGTTTTTTGAGCATATTTGCAGATTTTTAAATATCCTAGTATTGTGAAAAATAAAAGAGCTAAGTGGAACAAAACAAGTAAAGCCAAGTCAACTAAATAAACATTTTCAAACTGAGTACTCTGTTGTACTATAAAGATAACAGAATTTGCTTTTTCTACCACAGAATCTCATACGCTTTCACTCTTACTGATTACTCTTAATGACAACATGCATTTATTTTTCTGTATATTTATTACCAGTAACAGGTATATTATCAATGAAATGCAGAAGGAAAACATGACCTTTTCAATTTTGATTAGATTTGAATTTCAACTCTTCTACTTGTTAGCTTTGAGTTCATTCTAGTTATGTAGATTCTCTGAAACCTCTGCTGCAAATTTTTTAAATTGGGATATCAACATGGACCTTGTAGATTTTTATGAGTCTTTCGAATAGTAAATGTAAAACACTGGAAGTGCATAGTAGGCACTGAATAAGTGGCATCTCTGATAATGTTCTTTTATTTCACAATTTTCATGTATAAGAAATGGTTAAAAATTTAGGCCTCTTCTACATTTTCAAATGAAAGTTTATTAACACTTCTGTTTCTGCAATGTGTTGCCACATACTCAGATTAAACTGACCTAATTTATTTCATTTGTAATCTTTTGAGTCCCCTATTTATACCTTTGGTAACAACATATGGGTAACTACCGCTAAAATCCCAAATTTGAGAAGTTCAAATCATATCAGACTGTGGACAGATATCAGGGATATCATGAGAAGACCTAAGTAGTCTTATCTTTCAAATAAACTATAAAACGTGGGACTTGAATCAGGCACTCAATTAACCTTAGAAAAACATCAAATTTAGAGGTAGATTGGTCAAGATGGCATACAAGGTAGAAGCTATACATGCCACCTCTCGTGACCACACCAAAATTATAATGAAACTACAGAGCAACCAGTAAATGGAGTCACTCAAGGTATGGCTGAACAGAAGTCCTACAACTAGGGACAAAAAAAGTCATCTCAAACTGGTAGGAGGGGTGGAGACACAAAACAGCCTGATCCTGCAACCGCGTGTGGTCCTGGAGAATCAAGATGCTATCTTGGCTGCAAAGCCCCCTCCCCGACCTGAGGAGCATGGGGTCCAAGCCCCACAGTAGGTTCCCCAGCACAGGGTTGCACTGAAGGGAAGAGAAGTCCTCACAACCTCTGGCTATCAAAACCAGCAAAGGTTGCTGCTGAGTGAGATGGAGGGCTGTGGGAGTTGCAGGCATTTCTCTTAAAGGGCCAACTCCCAGTCTTACTCACTGACAGATTCACTCACTCTGAGCTCCAGCACTGGGACAGTTTCTAAAGGAGTGCCAGGGAGATATGAGGATACTGAGTTGTTGGACTTCAGGGCAAGGACTGGAGAGAGGCTTTCTCCAGAATTGAAGTACTGGCAGTATCCATTGTTCCTTTGTTGGGCTCTCCTCCCTCCTAGTGTGTGAACTCAGGTGCCGCCATAGCTGAGTTGCCATGAATCTGTATAATACAGGTCACTCTGTCTAGGGGATTCCCTAAGACTCTGCCTCTTTCAACTTGCCTCTTTCACCCAAGCTGCTTCCAATGGTTTATTTCATACAAATGGCCTATACTATACTGGCTTTTACTGCAGACTTTCCTAAAACATCTCAAAAGCTCACAAAACCCAAAGGCAGCACCTAGCCTCAGTATGACCTGTACCCTTTGCTGAGCAGCCCCAAGTCCTGTACTAGTGGCAGCCAGCCTGAGTTTCTAGCTTGGCTTCTCAAAGCACCTATAAGCTCACCACAGGGGGCAGCCATCTATAGCTTGCTTGGTGACTCTTACCAGGTGGCTACAGAGGTGCACAGGCTATGATTGAACTTGGCATGGAACTTGACCCCTCACAGGACTATGTCACACGGCCCCAAAGGACACATACCACATAAAGCTGCTCTACGAAGACCAAGAGACTTAGGAGCCCTACCTAATACATAGAAAGAGATACAGGGAAGCAGCCAAAATGGAGAGACAATGAAGCATATTCCACATGAAAGAACAGAACAAAGCTCCAGAAAAAGCTTGTCAACAAAATATAGACAAACAACCTACCAGATACAGAGTTCAAAACACTGGGTAGAAGGATGCTCAATGAACTTAGGGGAAGAGTAGATGAACTCAGCAAGAATTTTAATAAAGAGATAGAAAACATAAAAAGGGAGATGGAAAACATAAAAGGGAACCAGTCAGATGAAGAATACAATATCTGACATGAAGAGTACATTAGAGGGAACAGAGTGGATGAAGCAGAGGATTGAATCACTGATATAGAGGATAGGGTAGTGGAAAACACCTATCAGAAAAGCAACAAGAAAAACGAATTCGAAAAAATGAAAATAGTTTAAGGAGCCTCTGGGACAATATCAAGCCTAACGGCATTCACATCACAAAGGTACCAGAACAAGGAGAGAGACAGCAAGAAATTGAAAACCCATTTGAAGAAATGATGGAAAACTTCTCTAATCTGACAAAGGAAATAGACACACAATCCCAGGAATTTCAGAGAATTCCAAACAAGATGAACTCAAAGAGGCCCACCCCAAGACATATCATAATTAAAATGTCAAAGTTTAAATACAAAGAAAGAATCTTAAAAGCAGCAAGAGAAAAAAGCAATTAGTTATCTTCAGGGAAGCCCCCATAAGACTTTCAGTTGATTTCTCAACAGAACCTTTGCAGGCCAGAGGACTTGGCATGAAATATTCAAAGTTATGAAAACTTAGGACCTACGACCATGGATACTCTACCCAGCAAAGCTATCATTTAGAATCAAAGGACAAAAAAAAAAGCTAAAGGAGTTCATCACCACTAAGCCAGTATTACAGAAAATGTTAGAGGAAATTCTTTAAGAAGAGGAAAAAAATATGTATCAAATATATGAATAAAGAATGGCAATAACTACATATCTATCAACAAGTATTTCAAATGAAAAAGAATCAAAAGATAGGGTGGCTGAATGAAGAAGAAAACAAGAACCTTATATAGGCTGCCTACGAGAGACTCATGTCAGATTTAAAGACACACACAGATAGAAAGTAAAGGTATGGAAAAAGATATTTCATGATGGACCTAGAGGGTATTCTGCTGAGTGGAATAAGTCAGATACAGAAAGACAAATGCCATATGATTTCACATACGTGTAGAAGCTAAAGAACAAAATAAACAAAGAAACAGAAAAAGACTCATAGGTACAGAGAACATTTTGAGGGTTACCAGAAGAGAAGAGGTTGTGGAGGAGTTGGTGAAAAAAGGGAAAAGGATTAAGAAATAGAAATTGATAATTACAAAATAGTAATGGAAATGTATAGCATAGGGAATATAGTTAATAATATTCTAATAACTATGTATTGTGTCAGATGGATACTAGATTTATTGGGTGATCACTTTGTGAGTTTTACAGGTATCAAATCACTATGTTATACACCTGAAACTAATATATTACTGTATGCCAACTATAATTGAAAAATAAAAAAAAATTTAAATCGAATTTATGGTAGGCAAGCCTTACAGTTTCAGTTTACAATACAATTAGAGATTATTTTTTGACAAGGGACCAGGAGAGAAGTACTGATGTACATACATGTATTCATGAATGTATTTGGATTCATTTGATGATGTGGAGTCACTCTGGAAAGCACAAATCTCTCCTTCATGAACAAATCTCCAACATATTTTAAAGAATTACTTTTTATTCTGTTTTCTGATGTAATCCTATATACAGTAGTGATTTTTAAAAACCACATGAATACTTAGTTATCCTTGGAGAAATAATATTGTGAGTAGAGTCATCACTATGTGTCTTCTGTAAAAATTCAATTAGGTCAGAAAGATAAAATAGGTTTGTACCACGGAACACTTTGGTTCTACATAGAATGATGCAATGGATAGATAAAATGTAAATACAGAAATAGATGGATAGCTAGATAAATGAATGGACAGATGGAGACACCTTAGAAAAGAAGTTTACCAGGGGAGAAAAAATAGTTCTTCCTTACACTAGAATTCCAACTAATAAAAATCAAAAGAATGATAGTAATAGAAAATCACTTTTTGGAAATTACTCTAGTAATAAGAATTTTAGGTAAGAATCACCAATGGGTTTGTAGACAAAAGTGGAGTGAGAAGCAGGATGATTATATGGTCTCAAGTGATTATATAGCTCTCAATAAGATAGTTATTAATTACAAAAGAAAACCCTGTAACTTCATATTGGAGAAAGTTAGGAGATATCATCTTTACCAAGTGTCCCACTAATGGGACATCATGTTGCATTGAAAAATACACATCACTCTTGTGGTATTTCTGTCAAAAATGTATAACTTGAATCTAATAATAGGGAAATATCAGACAAACCCAAACTGAGGAACATTTTACAAAATAACTGACCTGTATTAAACTACAACAACAACAACAACAATAACAACAACAACAACAAAAATAAGTCTTAAAAGACAAGAAGTGAGGATCTGTTTCAGATTTAAAAAAAGATAAATAGACATGAAAACTATATGCAGCACACGATTCTGGAATGATTAAGAACATTAATGGTAGAGATGGCTGAATTTGTATATGGCTTCTAGATTGGATATTTGTGTTATTAAGGTTAGTTTCTTGATTTTACTTACAATACGATTAAGGATTCTGATGTATTTAGGTGTAAAAGGTATCATGTCTGCAACGTACTCTCAAATATTTAAGAAAAATACACAGCTATAGTTACATTTTTATCTATATTTATATTTATATCCATAGCTATATATGTGGAGAGAGAAAGAGAAAGAGAGAGAGAGAGAAATAGGTTTGGGTATATGGAAATTTTCTGTACTAATTTTACAACGTTCTTGGACATCTGACATTATTTCAAAGTTAAAAACTAAAAATGGTAGAAGAAGAAGGAGGAGGAAGACAAAAAGAAAAAGAAGGAAAGGGAAATAGGGACAACAGGGAGAGGAGTACAAGGGCATAGCTTCTCAGAAGAGTTTATACCAAAATTTTCTCATTCCTACCTGTTCCATAATCTCAGTCATATAAGTATGAATTTCTTGAATGAGGATAATTTGGATGGAAAAAAGGAATAAAGAACCAGAAGGTGGAGTTTGGGATAAACTGCACATATAATTGAATGCATTATCTGTAGCCCTGTAAGGACAAGAAACAGGTAGGTTTTTGCTCACTATTATTCACACAGTTTCATTACAATGCCTGGCACATAGGAAATGCTTGATGAATATCATTAAAGAAATAATGCACAATACCTACTTTATGATTTGTTTAACTCTTTGTCTTCTCCTTCATAACTGTAATAAAGCCTTCTTAAAATCTGTCCTCTAAACATGTATGGATTATAAATATATAATTATTCAACCTGAATAGCCATTTTAAGAAAGGAAAACCAACTTGTGTGAGACAGAAAGATGAAATCTGAGTGTAATTTAACGAAACATCCATATCTCTTTGCTGACCAATACTAAGAAGAAGGTCGTGGTTAACTTACACTCTTTTTCCTCTAGTGAGCAACTGTAAACTTCCTTGAAATATTAATTCAATATTAATAATATTAAACAGCTGTCAAAGAGTTGTGGTAAAAATAAGATGGCTGGTAGAGTATAACATTATATTTCAAAACAAAATCCAAAGTTTCAGCAACATTTAGCTTTCTGGAATATGAAATTACCAGAGTAATTGGAAGTGCTGGAGAAGTTTAAAGGAGTTGAAATTAAACTGTACATATAAACCAGCCTGAGGGGAAATATGTGACAAGAAACGTCTCAAACCTGCTTCACTAATTTTATCTCAATTTTTGGTGACATCTGCATTTTCTTTTATACTAGACTGTATACTAAAAAGTCCAAGTCTGAGAATGTCTGCAATCCTTCCACCCTTAGCCAACTCCTTAAATGGAAATTTTCAGGATGACGACAAATGAATATCATCTGCACACTCTACCCATAGCTGATAAATCCAACAGTGAGCTCTTGACCTAATGCCAACCAATCCATAAAACCTGTGATACCTATGTGGTGGCCTAGGGCAAAAAATGGAGGTACATAGATAGTGGTTATAGTGAAGTTTTATATTTTTCTTTTTCTAACAGAATTATTGAGATATAACTGACATAACATAATTTCACATTAATTGTGTAAAATTTGATGTTTTAACATATATTCACCCATGAAATCATCACCAAAATCAAAATATCAAAGCAAAAATCAATATATTGAATAAATCTATCACTTACAAACTTTCCTTCTGCCTCTTTATCATCTCTTTCTCTTGCCCCTCCTCTCCTTCCTTCCACGCAAGGCAGCCACTTATCTGCTTTCTATTGCTACACGTTAATTTTCATTTGCTAGTGCAGATGGAACCATACATTGTGTCATATTTTATATAGTTTCTATTACTTAGTATATTTTGCTGACATTTATGTTCATATTGTGGTATAAATTACTTTTCATTATTGACTTGTACTCTTTTATAAATATATAGCTGTTTGTTTTATCCATTCATCTGCTGATAAGCATCTTGGATTGTTTTATCTATTACAAATAGAACTGACATTAACATTCAGGTAAAAGTTTTGTCAGTGCATAGGCTTTTATTTCTCTTGAGTAAATAACTATAAGTAGAATAGTTGCATTTATGTTTAAATGTTTAAGAAACTACAAATTATTGTCCAAAGTGGTTATACCATTTCACTTTCCTAACAGAGGTGTATGATAGTTTTAATTCCACAATAACTTTGCCAATACTCAGTATAGTAGGTTTTTTTTTTTTAGTTTAGCCATTTTGATAGATGTATAGTGTCAGCTCACTGTGTTATTTCATTAATTTGTATTTCCAAAATAAGTAATGATGTTAAGCATCTTTTGACACATTCATTTGTGATCTGTGTATGTTCTTGAGTAAAATATTTAGTCAAATATCTTGCTCATTTTCAGCTGGATTTCTTGTTTTTATTATTATCGCATTTTAAAAATTCTTTATATATTTTAAAGACATATCCTTTATCATATGTTGTTAAGCATATATATCATATGTATATACATGCTTTGTAAACATTTTCTTCCAGATTGTGTCTTGCATTTTCATTCTCTCAACAGTGTCTTCTGAAGAGTAAATGTTTTTAATTTTAGGGAAATTTATCAATGTGTTCTTTTATGGACCATGCGTTTGTTTTGTTTTGTTATGATGTTGAGATAGGCATGAATTAGGAGAGCTTATAAAATGTACTGAAAAGTTATAAAAGGTTTAGTTCATCTAAACTTTTGGAAAAATATTCTACCACAAGTTGCACTTTAGGACCCAAAACATATTTCCTCAATGTGACTACAAAGCAAGAGGTCAATAAACCTTCTAGGATTTACATGCTAGGTTAGTTATTACTAGTCTTCATTATGCTATGTGAATGACTCCAGGGAAGCCATATCTACTGAAAGGTTCCGCATGAATGGAAACTGATGTCACCTACAATAAGATATGTCAAGATCAGACTATCAATACAAGGTTGGTTTTCCATCAAGCAGAAAGGCTCCTACACAGCATAGTGGCATTGAGATGCCCACCGGTTGTAAAGCACAGTAGACCCCCCAAAACAGGCTCCAAAATGAAATGGAAATGAAGAGAATATCAAAACACATCAAAAACACTTAATGAAATACAATATTAAAAAAGAAAAATTTCTCTGAATCAGAAATCTTTTTGGATTACACAATAAGAATGAACTATACAATAAGCAGAAAACTATCATAGTGTTTGTCTTTTTGAAGACAAAAATCTTCAAACAAATATTTTTGGCTTTTTAAAGTTTGGATCAAATATCATTGAAAAATATCCTAGCAGCTATTATTATAATATTTGAGATGCTCTTAAAAGATTTCACTGGAATATATATATATATATATATATATATATATATATATATATATATATATAATAGTTTAAATTGTTTGTCTTTTCAACATGTATAAATTTGCTCTTATAGAGTTCCAGGCACTGTGTAGGCATTGAGGATACACAGGCAAGGGCAAAATATGTTAGGTGGTGATAAATGCTATAAAGAAAAAAATAAGCAAAAATGGAGGTTAGAGGTTGATAGAGATATGTTATTTAAATAAGAGGATAGAAAAATTACCTTTAATAAGGGAACATTTGAGCAGATGTCTAAGCAAAATGATGGGTCAAGCCATGCAAATATCTGAGAGAATTTCAGGTATAGTGAACAGCAAATGCCAAAAACCCAAAGCAGTGGCATGTTTGGGCACATTCAGGACAAAATGAGGTGGCCGATGTAAGCTGGAGTGGAGCATATCAAGAATTAAATTTAGACTATGATGATCTCTTAGTCTCCTACTGCTCATCGAATGAACCCTTGTCTCTCCTTAAATTCAATAACTTCCATGAAAAATAAATTATTTTTAAAATTCCGACTCTTTCAAGTACCTGTCATCAGTTGCTTTTCAGATATACTTTATGAATTTCCACATGTCTCTCATCCTTGGGTGCATTTAATATCAGAAGAAAAAATCCTTTTGTTTGCTGTAGGCTCTTTCTTTTTCTTTTTTGATATCTATGTAGATGTGTCCATTTGGGAAAGGCTATGGCAGATGGAGCTGAAAGAACTGAGCTCTGATATGTTCAGATTCAATTCATAACATTTCAAGAGGGCTTCTATTTCAACTTCTTATCACCCACCTAAAAATATAAGAAAGACAAAAGGAGAGAGTTGAATTTCAAAATAAGAAAGATAGAGAAAAGCTGCATATTTGGAGAGTTTTTCTGGGATCCAGTTTTAAATTGTTATCAATACTTGTCATTGAAAGAATAAATAGAAAAAATAAAATTTGTACATAAGCACTTCTCTTAATTTACTATAAAACATCAGTGGTAAAAAAATTGTCAATAATTTTCTTTTTATAAAGTTGTCCTCTGTAATTCACTTTTAGCTTTTTTATCTTTCTAGAGAATTCCAAATTATTTATATTGGCAAAACAAGGGAGAAATTTGTTTATGCAAAGTAATCTGCATCCACAAAGATAATTCAACAATTTATAAACACTATTTTGGTAACATCAGATTTTTACCAAAATAATGAACTAAATTTCCTCTGCTCTGTCTCTGTAGCATGTCACACAGTTCATTGTTCACATATGGGCCTTAACCTGAGGTGGTTGTGCATCTCTAATTTTAAAAGTATGCTTAAAATTTAATGCAGACCAGTTCCATAATAAGTAATATGGACCTATCTTATCTTTTGAAACAGGACCTGATACTTCCTGAGTTGTAGAAGAAAACAGAAGCAGTTAAAAAAAGCAAGGCAAGTCTCCATTCAGAGATAAAACTAGAAAAATAAAGGGATGAATAGGATTATTACATGGCTGGGTAAAGAACTTGCTCTAAAGAACTTTCCATTTATGACACTCATTATTACAGAAAGCTAGTCCAAAGCATATTTTGGGGGATAATCTCACAAAAAATACTTGGAATTTCTGACTCAACAAGTAAAGGAGTTCTGTCTGTTTTAGAAATAGACAAAATTTTTATATAACCTCTCTTAGCTATCATTGTATTAATTCTCTATAAGAATATTTTTCATCCAAGATTAATATAGGAGGAGCAAACAGAGCACATACATTCTTAGGACAGCCTGTACTGGTTTTCAAAATCTTTATAGAATATTTATAGAATTGATGTGTCTAAATATTCACATTAGTGATACCTAATACTAAAACATTACATTCAAGTCAACTCAGCACCTTATCATTCTAAATTGGAAAGGTCTAATATTTATACTAGCATCACTTAAAAGGTACAGCTTAAGGTACTGAATCATGTGGCTTCACCCACACAATTAAAAATAAAGTCATTTCAACATGATCTTTAAATAAATGTAATTCAATTGAAATTCAACTTTCTTTATAAGAAATAAAGCATGCCTAAAAATTGTGTTGTGTTCTCATCCATCAAGCCGCAAGGATATATATTTCCTTATGAAAAATAGTTATTTGGATTCTGCATGCTCAAGCATTTTCTTTGCCTTCTTATTGAAGATAATTCAGGTCTTTGGGAGGATTTATGGATCAAGAAAAATAATACATTTTTTCTACATTATACAATATTTCTATCACTAAATATAATTTAATGCCAATCTCTGCAGTATCCATCTATATCACGAAGAGCCCAATAAACACTGGAGTTAGAAACATTTGTAGATTTTTGAGAGATTTCTGATTTTTAGTTGGCAGGGGTCACAAAAGATTGAACTTTTATCAAAGATATTGATATTTCACAGAATTGGAACTTTAACCATGGCTTTGATGGCATGAGTATAAATAGAAAAAAATATTTCTTCTAATTTTCTTTTTTTTTCCCAGTGATGTAAACATCTATTATTCATTTATACTCTATCAAAGTCTTTGTCTTATCATGGCGGATACAAAGCAGACACATGTTTGTTATGGTTGTTTTCCCTCGTCTACAGTTTCTCCAAATATTTTTCTTTTCTTATTGCTTCATTAGGGTTATTTTAAATATATACATCGCCTCTTCTTTTCACACGTGCCATTTTTATTCCATTCTTGGCATTTCCCAGTGCATTAACCTTCCATGTCTTATTAGGCTCTTTTCAAATCCTCAGATTGTCATATAACTGAGTTATAGACAGTCTTGAGGGCTAAGTTATATTTAAAGCCTGAGCTATGTTTTACTATTAACTGATATATATATATATATATATATATATATATATATATATATATTTTTTACTATTAACTGATAAATATGTTTTCCCCAATTAATAAAAATGATTTAATCAGCAATGGCTTAGAAGACATTAGGGAACACTAATACCTAAGAGAATAGATCAATTTGGATCCTTATTAGTTTTGAAGGGCCATTTGCCCCTCTCATCTTCCCTAGTCCCCTGGGATCCTTAAGAATGCTATGTATTTTCTAGGAGTGGAAACATTTCCCCATAAAGTATATAAATTGCAAGATAATCTTAGTAAATGGTATAATGATTCTGACTTGCAGCATTCCAGAAGAGAATCTGAATGTGCACTAAAGATACTTCTCTTTTGCATTATCTTAAAGAACACACACATATACATAGATTTTCTAGGCGTAGGAAGAATTTCAGTTTCCTACAAAGAAAGTGCTTGCAACCCTAAATCATGCTCAGTGATGACAAAAGACCAACAGAGAGACCAATGTAAGGATATGAAACAGAAATGTTACAAAACATAAAGAAAAAAAATTTCACTCTAAATATTTTTCATTACCATGAATATATCTCTACATTCATAATATACTTTAAAAAGGGAAAAAAAGAAAGAAGGAAAACATATCTAAGAAAGATCTAATATAAACTAAAAGATACAACACAAATTGAAACTTTTGGATGTAAAACTATTTAAAAATTAAGTAAAAATTATAGTTCTAATCAGAGGTAAATGATGAATGCATTTGAGATATGCATTGTAAGAAATAAATATCAATTAATCTGTTTTTGAGAAAACAATGTTTGGAAAATATGGCATATGAGATATTTAACCCTTCATCTCAATTCCCTAAGGCTTGGACCACAGTTGTCAGAGTATTGAAGTTAATTAGTCAAGGAGCGGCTGAAAGTACTGACAATCCTTTAGTGAGTGAAGTTTTTTAGATCAACCTACAGTCCTGTTTCTAAAATTATCAACTTTGCTTATTAGGCAAATGGAAAGATGCAAATTTGTTGACAACTTACTCTGTGCATTTTATATAAAATTTACATGTAGCACTCACAACAGCTTCTGGCCTAGGATTCACTATGCTTTTCTTAAGAGTGAGGAGACAACAATTGAGAGGGCTTAGATTATTTGTCCCAAATCCTCCAGTAACAAAGTAACAGAATCAAGATTCATTTTCAGGTCTATGCGATTCTTAAGTCAGCCATCTTTATCTTAAATGTTATGCTTTGTAGTTTATAAAGACTGAGATGTTCAGTACCTTGGAAGACTGAGGTCTTAAAGATTAGAATGTCTGTGAGATAGGAAAGACTAAATAACATTCTAAGGGGAGGGAGGAAGATGATCGGTGAGTTCCTGCAGGTTAGACTATAGACAGTGGGTGTTTATGTGATCCCTGAAACAGCTGTGATGGATTTAATCTAGGGCAGACTGGGAAATTGGGACAAGGAGAGTCTGCTCAGACATGAGCATGACTGAAGAGTTAGAGGAATCTAAGGGTAATAAATAAATTAAATAAATAAATAAATAAATAACAACTCTGCTATAGTCTAATCCATTCCAGAGTCAGGCTTGGTTTTGTGTCTGTTTATCTTTATCATGTCTTATGTTTACTGGTTGGTTGCTGGCGTGCCTTATCTTCCCCATTGATTATACTCAGTGATATCTCAAAGACTGAAGTCAAAGCCCAAGTCTTTCCTTTACACAAAAAGAAATGATTTGTGAATGCATGCATTAACGGCACATCAAGAAATTCCTTTTATGGAAATAGGATGGCCCATGGAGTTTCGATGTGCACAACTTCCCCTTCCACATGCTTCCATGAAAAATGGTATGAAAGGTAGTGAAAGGTTCTGGGGTGTTCTGTCCTATTAGATTCCCCAGTCTGTGAGCACTGTGGAATCTAATTTGTAGCACAGGGCACCCCCCTGTAAGGGTAAATGAAGAAACCATAGTCAGAACCATTTGCTAGTATCCTTGACCATGTGTTTATCTTATGTGTTGTTTGCTGATCCACTATTCCAAGTCCTCATTCTTTCCAATGCTCAAATTCAAACCAGCTTTGTGGGTTGAACCTCACTCAAGCAAGGCAAGACAATTGATAACATTTTTTGTAAAGCATTTTATAATTATCAAGATTCTATCACATATCTACCTAATTTTATTTTTCATAATATATTTTTATTTTCCAGTTTTCAAGATGAGGAAACTGAGGACCGAAGTTGTCACATCTCCTACTACAACACATCACTGATGAATTGGGGTCAGAATCTATGTCTCTTCACTACTAGACTGGCTTACAGACAATACTTAATAAATATGACCTATGAGAGTGTTACATAGATCTTTTTATTTTTTTCAAATGACAACTCCTAAAGTATTGAGAACTTTTGCATTCCTATTACGTTTCAGCACATTTCAAAGCAAATGTAGAAAGATATAAGATCTGACCGATGGAGAAAAAAATCACAGAAACTTGAATAGAATTCTTTTCAAATTTAAAAATGCAGGTAATCAGAATACAGTCTTGGAAGATATTCTAAATAGGGAGTTTAAAGACAAAGTTGATCGAATTAGGAAAGTGTGAAGAAAATATCCAAAAAGCAAACCATATGCCATGTAATAGTCTGGAGGTAAATAAAGAAAAGCTGCCTTGATGTTTAGAAATGAGAAAATTATAATTATATAATGATCGGTACCAAAATATTCACCACTTCAATTCATAAAACAGATTTTTAGCCTATGCTGGCTTGGGAAATAGGTCAAAGAATGCGAACAAGGACCTGGCACATAGTCAAAGTTTAATCATTACTTATTGAATATATGAATGGATGGATGGATGGATGGATAGATGGATGGATGGATGGATGGATGGATGGATAGATGAAACTATTGCCATAGACACAGTTAAAGAAGGAGAATAGGAAGTCTTTTCCCTAAACATAGATCTCAGTCTGCGCCATCCTGTAATTTATTTTGTAATTTTTTTAAATTTCTACTTTTCTCCAGCTAATGGATCCATCAGTCTCACTTAGCTCTACTTAGACTGAAGAAAGTTACAGTAGGAATAGAGGATTTAGGCGTATGATGGTGGTGGTGACAAAACAGAGTTGAAAAAAGACATTTACTGAAAGATGTAAATATTAGACCTCCAGTAATAACAACTGCCACTATGTTCTGTGTGCTAGCAGCTTTCCTTGTACTAACTCATTTAATTTATACAATTCTGGGAAGTATATATTCCTATCTCCAATATATAAAAGGCAGCAGAACTGAAAATTTAACCTATGTCTGTCTGAATTCAATACTTTCTGCTATATTCATTAAACCACTCTCAGACCATAGGAATAACCCAACAGCTTCATTTTGCACATGAGTAGTGACAGGTAATTAGACCGATGCCTGAAGATTACAAAATAGTTACAGCTCCACATATTCTAAATTATTTTTTGGTTTATTTTACATTATACCAAAGCTAGCATTTGATTTATTATTTGAAGTTAAGTTTAAAAAGCATATCATGTACACATATTTATCATCCTTAATAAAACTGCTAGTTGTGTAAGTAAAAGAGAAATGAGTTGCCTCTACAGAGTCCTTGCCTCCCAAATCAGATCATCAGGTTTAACTGCTGCTGTTCCCATAAAATTCCTGTTGGCCCCTAGTCCTGGAGAACTTGGCTAGAAGCTTTTGACTCCCAGTGTCCCTTGTTTAGATAACTGGCTACCCCAGGGTTTGAACTATCAGTGTCAGAAGGTTGCATTCCATGTATATAATTTAAATTTACTTTTCATATTAGATATCATAAAAGAAAGGTAAGGATTTGTAATTCTTGAATTAATTAAAATCACAAAACCAAATCAAATGTAAAGTTTTTCTACCTTATTTCTAAAACAATAATATTCTAGTAAAAGGCATCCAGAATTCTGTTTAAAATACCTTATCTAACATCTAAATTCATCCGGAATGTAAAATTCAATATCTTTAAAAGATTCTTCAAACTACAAAATTCTAACCTTTATTGGTTTTCACAGATTTCCTAGTATAAATTTGATCTCAGGAAGGTAGATATTTTCTATTTATTTAGAAGAAAAAAACATTTCCTGATTAGTTATTTAAATAATTTTGACAAAGTTGTTGTCAAAATAATCTTAAAACAAACAAAAAGTGATTGGGGTATTCCAATTTAAAATGAAATGGAAAAATAAAAACTGGCATATGCTTAGAACACTAATTATAGATGTGGGTCACTAAATAATCCACAAAAATCAATAGAACATTCTTTCCTTTGAAATAACAAAATAATGGCATTAACAGACCATAGTCATAGTGAAAAACTAGAATAAGTGGGAAGAAATTTCAAAGTTAATGCCAAAATGCCAAGTTAAAATGCAAAGAATGATGATGGTTCTTAAGTTTTCAAAGATTAATTTTCCAGTTCTGGGAATAAGTATAGGAGTGTATTATACTGGTGGAATGTCATACTTTGCCACAGCTAAAGTTTGCTGAGAACAATAACAAAATTCTCAATAATAGTAATTCTTGAATATTTGCTCTCAAATCTCATTACTTACCAACTCAGGGTGAGGACACTGCTGCCAGTTGTTAAAATAAAAATGTTTTCTGGTCCTAGAAAACTACTATGAAATCTCATACCCTTGGAACTCAAATAGGTGACACTCATGGGATATCAAGCTTAGACCTACCCTTCTTGTCAGTTACAAGAGGCAGAAGTCCCTGGCTGGTTTTGCAAAGATGGTGGAATAGTTTCTTTCACATATGCTTTTTTGTATTCTGGGAAATGTTACCTTTTCAGTCACTTATGTCTTAAAAGTGTCCCTATTGAATGTAAATACTCCTGAGCCCACCTTAAGCCAAATAGGTTTAATCTTCTATTCTATGTTGATTCTATTAGCATATGCAGCTGCCTAGAGAATGAGTTGAGGAAGACTTTGAGCAGAAGTTGAGACTGAGTATAAAACATCTCTCTGATGAAATGGTCTGCATATTGGCTGATGGCAGGGACAAGGGGAAGAGGGATTGGAGAGAGTTTGGTGGAGGGTGAAGGTAGCAAAGATACTTACAAAGCTCATTTTTCAGCTCCATTTTAAATTATTCTTGGTTGATAAGTATCAGGAAGTATGAAAAGAAAGTTGCCAAGTCTGATTTTATCTATTAATATCCCAAAGGAAATGTATATTTATATTTATGATGTTAATGAAAGCAGAAAATATTCATCTCATAGACAATGATATAACATTTGCATATCCTGACTTAACTTTTGATCAAGGTGACAGAGTAGGTAAACATTGTATTTGTCTCCTCCCATGACCACATCAAAATTACAACTAAATTATAGTACAACTACCCTTGAGAACCACCTGAAGACTAGATGAACAGAACTCCCATAACCAAGAATCTAAAGAAAGAGCCACATGGAGACTAGTAAGAGGGGAAGCGATGCAGAAATGGACTGGTCCCACATCTATGTGTGGCGGTTAAGAACAGAGAGGAATATCTTAACTGTGGAATGAGGCATCCCAGCCTCATACTGGGCTCCCCAGTCCAGAGCACCAGTACTGGGAAGAGGAGTCCCCACATCAGCTAGCTGTGAATATCATCAAGGACTCAGTCTGGGTGAAACAAAGGGCTATTGTAGACCCAGTGATCCCCTTAAAGGGCCTGAGCACAGACTCAGTTTTTTTAAAAACACTTACCCTAAGCTCCGGAGAAGGGACAGCAGCTCGAAAAGCACCAGGGACATATAGGGAGGAACTGAATTGTCTGGATTCATAGTGATAGCTAGAGGGGCAGCTCTCTCAGGGACTTAAATGCCAACAGACACCATTTTTCCTTTGTTGATTCCTCCTTTTACACAGCCTGCAGGCACAGGAGGGCACCAAATATGAATCTCCATCAACTTAACTTACACCACTCTTGCGCCATTCTGGTGATTCTCTGAGATCCTGCCCCACCTAATTTATTCACCAGGCTCAAACTTCTTTCAAAAACTAATCCACATAAGCAGCCAGCCTCTGTCCATGCTGTGCACTTTCCTAAAATCTCTCAAAGGTCCACAAACACCAAAGAAGCAGTAGCTGGCCTCTGTATGCCCTGTACCTCTTGCTAAGTGGCCCTAAGCCCAGCACTAGTGGCAACCAGGCTCAGTTCAATTCCCAGGTGCCTCCAAGCACAGCACAGGCAGCTACCAACCACAGATCACTTCGTAGCTTCTATCAGGTGCCTTTGGCTGGAAACGGGCAACAACTGAATTTGGCTTGCATGGGAGCTTCTCCCAACATACCTGGTGGCTGGCTTCAGCCCATACCAGAGCATCACTAATTAGTGCTACAAATGATACACTGAAAAGATGGACTCAGCAGGTACCAGAGTCCCATTAAAGTGAATGATGATTCATCGGGTCATCCCCTACAACAACATTTAACTACTGTAGTCTCCCTGAGGGGCAGTCCCACCCATTGGCATGCCAACAGCAATCAGGCTCAAGTACAACAGGAGGTCACATACAACCCACACAAGGTGCACTGCTGGAGCACCTGGCTCAGAAGAACAGGGAAACTGTGCCACTGGGTCCCACAGGACACCAAAAATTGAAAGAGAGATAAAGAGCTTCCCAGACAAGAAGAAGCTGAATGATTTTATTAACACAGAATCAGTGTTACCAGAAATGTTAAAGGGACTTCTTAAAGAAGAAAAAAAAATCCAAAAATACAAATAAGAAAATATCACAAAGAAAAAAATTCTTACTGACAAAAGCAAACTCATAATTCAAGCAGTGAATCTACCAGCAAACAGTAAAGCTAGCACAAAAATTAAAAGGCAGAAGTAGGAAGATCCTGTGTAATTACAACAGTCAATTAAGAAATACACACAAACACACACTCACAAAAAAAGTAAAAAAATAATGACAAAAACATAAACATGAAAGAGGTGAGTAAAAATGGTAATGATTTTAGAAAGTATTTAAATTTAAGTGATCATTATCTTAAAACACTGCTATAAACATAGCTTCAAATATATGAAGTAAATGGTAGACACACAAAAAAATCTACAAGCAGTATATAAGAAATAAAGAGAAAGGAACTCAAACAATACTATAGGAAGTCATCACCATACAAGAAAAGAGGGCAAGAGAATAAGAAAGGAACAGAGAACTATAAAAACAATCATAAAACAATTAATAAAATTACAGTAACTAAATACCAATCAATAATAACTTTACATATAAATTAATTAAATACTCCAATTAAAAGGCAAATGGATAAAGTGGTACATATGTACAATGGAATATTACTCAGCCATAAAAAGAATAAAATCTTAGCACTTGAGACAACGTGAATGGACCTAGAGTTATTATGCTAAGTAAAATAAGTCATACAGGGAAAGACAAACACTGTATAATTTCACTTATATTTGAAATTTAAAAAACAAAATAAACAAAACAGAAACAAACTTATAGATACAGAGAACAAATTGATGATTGCCAAAAGGAAGGTTGGTTGGAAGCCTGGGTAAAAAAGTTGAAGGGAGTAAGAAGTACAAATTGGCAGTTACAAAATAGTCTTGGAGATGTAAAGTACAGCATAAGGAATATAGTCAATAGTATTGTAATAACTATATATGGTGTCAGGTGGGTGCAAGGCTATTGAGGGATCACTTTGTAAGTTATATAACTGTCTAAATACTATGCTGTATACCTGAAACTAATATAATATTGAATCTCAACTGTAATTGATTTTTTTTAATTAATAAAATTTTAAAAGTAATAATATTTGCATACCCTCTGGGAACACATTTTAGTTTAACTCAAGTAAAGTTGAACACCCATTAGAAGAGCATGCATTATAGACAGTTCTTGCAGTGGGGGATGAGTGGCACTTTCTTTCGTATTTAGTTAAATGAATAAACCAGAGACTTAAGTTCTAGTCCAGCTGTGGGAATTTGAACAAGTCACTCTTCTTTTTTCAACCATTTCTCCAGAGTTAGCTATATGCTCTGGAGGCAAAAGATTGGCCTCAAACTATCACAGAAAATACTTTTACTAAATGTTTTGCCACAGTACAAGTTCTCCAGGTTGCAATACCTTCTCGTTGGCCATTCACTGCCTAACTGCTAATCAATTGCCACATGTTTATTGTTGTAATGATGATTAGCATCCAGGTACTAATTTTTGCATTAGCTAGTTGCAACAAAAGTAATTTTAAAATGCAGTAAATATTGTGAGACCACAGTATTTAAGTCACTCTCATAACCAAAGACAAGATGTCGAGGGTTTTGGGAGGCTGCCACCAATGCCCATCTTCAAACCTTGCACCCAAGGGAAGAGGGTGATGTGGAAGTTAGGCCAATTGCTTGCACTCACAATCCATTGGGAGTTGGGGAATTCAGTCACAAGGCTGCACTTAAAATCAAAGCCTTTTATTACTAAGAAGAATAAAAGAGGAAGAAATCCTGAGATCGTTGGCAGTCTCTTCCACAATAGACTTTAAGTTAACAAGCAAAGCCAAAATTGAATATTTATAATCTTTGAGAATATTTGTGTTCTAGACACTGGCTCTTTGCTCTACCTAACCTCTGTCCCTAAGTTTAATGTTCTCTATTTTGAGGTCATTTGAAAGAATTAGCCTTGGAGATCGAGACATACTCTTATAGACAATCTCTGTTACCAGTTCACATATAAAAAGCACCACCCTTGGTTGAGTGAGGCTGTTTGACTGGATTTATTCCTCTCATTTTAGCTTGTAAAAAAATTGTTCTGTTTTCAGCTATTTAATGTTTTATATTATGGGAATCTCAGTCAATTTTATATTACAAGCCACAGGCAAACAGACCTCTCCTTGTTTTCTTCCTTCTTTGTTTCTAGAAATGTCTTTTTTGGTTTAGAAATACACACACACGCACACACACACACACACACACACACACACATACACATATATATACATATATATATTCCTATATATATATATACACACATGCACATATACATATAATATATACACACGCACATCAACAAAAGGAAGCTTTTAAATTGAAGCCAGACTTACAAGTAATCTATGCAACTTGGTAGAAGAAATATAAACTTTAAAAAATTACTATGTTTTAACACAGATCCAAATCAAACCTGGGATGAGAGAGTCTTATTAAATCACCGTGAGAACTTGTCTCTTTGCTTTTTCTTTAGCCTCTTCAGAGGTTAGATAAGTCTTCCCAATGAAATTATATTTCCCAGAGTTTATTTACAGTAGCAATTGTTGCAACTAAGGTAATACATTTTCTGGATTAAGGATCACCAAGTGAGCCAGCCTAAGACCACACACCCATGAGAAAATTGGTAGACAATGACTATTGTGAGACAAATCAAGAATCCTACTTTTTCTGACTCAGTGGAAGTGATTTTCAAGAATAAAGGCAAAGAATAAGTACTGTGATCTGAAAGTGTTAAACTGAATTTCTAGTTACTGTCTGGAATAATATCTGTTATGTGCATTGGTATATACCTGTTCTCTTTCATTGGTATGCTCCTTGTATTTCCAGTATTATAAAAACAAGAGTAAGTGACCTTCTAGTGACCTTAGAAAATTCTCTTAATCTCTCTGAACCTCCCTTTCTTGATCTGCAAAAGTGTCGTAATAACCCTCAATATGCAGTGTGGTCATAGTCACTTAACAAGTATTAGAGTGCTGAGCACAGTCCCTGGCAGTTAACAATCAATAACTAATAGTAGCTATTATTATCACTATTTTCCTGAGACCTAGCACAGAGCCTGGAACATAGAAAGAGTTCACTAAATGCATGTTAAGTGTATGAGTCTGATTGTGAACTCTTACAGAAGAGTTACTATCTCTTCCCTAGCCCCTATCACATCAATTTACTCCTAGTCGATGCTGAGTACAATTATTCACTGTATAAGTATACTTGGGAATTCAAGAATGAATAAACCTGGCATCTGCAGTAACGAAGATGAGAGTCTGATGAGGATCTAGTCTTTAATTTTTCGTTTTTACAGTTGGTAAGGTTGCTCTGGCCTGGATATTGTACTTAGTTTCCGTCATTTAAACGAGTTCCTTTCTTAGATCCGTGTTCCAGCCCTGGCCTCAAGTTGACTGTTCCTCGAGCTTCCGCTTATGGATAGCTGGCATCCTAAAACACTTTCTCCATAAGGAAAATGCAAAGAAGTCACATTTGGAAAGGGAGGTAGTAAAGTCACAATTTTAATAAATATCAACCTTGCAAAAACTTTTGACTGTGGGAAATTGCTCTGGGTGCGGTTTTCTCAGATACTGGGGTTGCAGACGTGGGCACTGAGTTAAGCTGTATCGCCATCTAGTGGTCTTATAATGTGGTGTCCAGATGACAGTTTTTAATGAGTGAGTGAGAAGGTTTCATAGAGTTGGAGGAAGCTCAGGAGTTCCCTTGATTACTTTTATTTATACATAAGATAGATGATAGATAGATAGATAGATAGATAGATAGATAGATAGATAGATAGATAGATAGATAGATAGATAGATAGATATAGATAGACAGATAGATAAATGAATAAATGGCTCAGACTTCATGTTACAAAGAGTTAATTCCAGAACTGTCATTCCATTTTAATTCCTATTTCCCTCAGCAGTGTGCAATATGGAGTGAGTGGCTGTGGTTGAATGTTTGAGATTTCTTTCATGTAGCCGCATAACCTACTGTGAACCTGAGTGTTTTTACTGTACTATGGGGATGATAAAGTTGTTGTAAATATCAATTGAATGATAGATGATGTAAAAGGGCTTTATAAACAATAAATTATTTAAAATAAATAAGATAATTAAAATTTTTTTGGTATGGAAACAGATACATCTGTTTCAAAGCTGCATTTGCAGTTGAAAGCCACTCATTTTTGAATAGCTCACCTCCATGAGTATTTATCAGGCAGCTGCTATATCATCGTTATAGGTAGAGAGTACCCCAAAATTAAGAAAACACAGACTTACCTTTGAAAAAGTCACTGTTTAATAATGAAGACAGACATTAATATGTGTAATGTGTTGTAATAACAGATATTAGAAATGGGTACCAACCTCAGTGGTTGCACATAAAAAAAAAAGTGTTCGGTTCTGCCAAGTTGGAGTGGAGAAGGGTTGAAGAGACAGTAAAAGCTTCATGTAGGAAAAAAAAAAAAGCTTGAATTAAGTCTCAGGGAAATACTAATGGTATGCCAGAGAAATAAGTGGGGATAGCTGAGAGGAGAAAATTCTCAACATGGAATGCTAAAACCCTAAAAAGAACTATCAAAAAGAAAAATATCTTCTACAGTTATGAAAAATTTCCAGTTCTGGCACATATGTCTTCAGAATTCATGGCTGTCATTTATAACAAATGCCAAATTAATTTGGTTTGGAACCAATATTTTATAGCATAAAATTTGATAATTCTATTTGCAGTTGTGAAAACTAAGATCATTTTAAATGGTAGACAATCATATTACCTGCAAAGTCAATATAAAACAATGGGAATTGAATGATTTCATGAAATCTAGACTAATGATTGCATTGATTTCTATATTGCATATTTGTCCTTCAGTTCTGTGTGTTAATGACTGTTGATGTTTTCTTCTACCTCCCTTTCAATACTGAGCATTTGAAAGAAAAATCTTAATGTTTTAGAAATCGTACTTTCTCTTTTCCATTCTCTTCTGGTCTTCCTCACCATCTTCTGACATTCAGAGAATTGCATTTTAGACAGATTGATTGATGGCCACTTATCCACACATCATTTTGAATGGTTCCCTTCCGGGCTATCTTAGGATAAGAAGTGTTCCTTAGTCCTCGAAAATATAGCAGTAAGGACAACTGTCAAAAAGACATTTCCATATGAGACGAAAGTCCAAAATTACATTCTTTCAGGCTGTGTTTTCCCATGCCTCTACATGTCAAGGAGAGCAGAAAAATTAAGATTTTTAGTTAAATAACAAAGTAACAAAATAATCAAAAAGAAATTTCCTTCAATTAAGAGTAGGAAGTTCCCAAATTTCACAAAAAGCTGACCGTGTTTTAAGAGTTTGTTTTGAGATTCTTTCCTTCATTTGCCCACCACAAATAGTGGAATTTCAAAAAGGTATTATGTCCTGACTTCGAGTGTACTTAGGTCACTCCTTCTGCGTTGAAGTGCCTTCCTTTCCCTGACTTATTTTCACTCTTTCAATAACAACTCTCCTTAAAGATTAAGCCTGGAAATCACATCTTCTAGGAAACGTCTCCTGACTTCCTTTCCTGAAATATACACACATTCCATTTACTCCCTTGGCACCTTGCACTATCTCACTGTGGCAGATTGATTGCAGGCACAGTCCCAGCTGTTTGTGCCTTCCTGTTTTATGTCCCTTGCAGTGAAACTCTGGACCCCATCGCATCGAGTCTGTTTCTCTATGCCATGAATTTGGATTACTCTTGTGACTTGCTCTGGCCAATAGAATGCAGAAGAATATTGGTTCACCAATTCCGAGCTAGAATTTAGAAAGATTGCTTTGCTCAAAATCAAGGACTTATGAAATCCTAATCAAAGGTTACTAATTAATTTCTCAGTTTCTCTATTCAGTAGCTCTCAGGCACCTACTATCATGGGGGTGTATTAAAAAGATGGCAAAATACAGATCTGTTGACTTCCTTCACTGAAGAATTTCACTGACATAGACCAGTACAGTCTATGAGGCCATATGGCTTTGGACAATGTCTTTGAGACTGATTCTGAGAAGTGGGTATTATCAATATTTATGACTGATAAGGGCCAAACAAAAGCAAACAGTTCACATATATATATATAAACACTGTGGGAGTCCATCAGTCTTAAAAGAAAGCTGCTAATTATTTTTTTTGAACACTGTCAGTGTTCCTTAATTAACGGAAAAGATTATTGGGAAACATGAATTAGTTTGCAGTGTTAGACTATGTAGTGACATAATTATTTTGGCAGAACTCTGAAAGAACACAAGTAACAACACCTTGAGGTGCCAGCTGCCTTGGAATTAAAGACTTGACATTGTCCCTTGATGATGGCCAATTCTACCAAACCTCTGTAAAAACAAAAACAAAAACAAAAACAAAAACAAAAAACAAAAAAACTGAGCATTTAATGTCTGAACAAGAAGAAATTACTCCATCTGAAAAAATGTAAGCGATCACTCTTCTCACCTGCCCGCCTGCCCTTGCCACTACCTACTCTAAACACACAAACGTATTTAAGGTATACTTATCCTTCAGATCTCAGCTGAAGCAACACATGCTTGGGGAAAGCCTTTTTAAACTCTTAAGAGCAGTTAGAGTCTTAAGTATATGTATACTTGAATTGTCATTCCCAAGAAAGTATATCCCAGATGGTAATTGTGCAAAAGCAGTTATTAATGTGATTATTATTAGTGTGATTAATGTCCCTCTGCCCCATTGGCTCTAAACGCACTAAGGACAGGGATACGTCTTTTTGCCAACTATTGTATCATCAGCATTTCACATAATGCATGACAAATAGTAGGTGCCCAATAAATATTTTGTGAATAAGTATATAAACTCTCATCTAATAATACTGTCTCTGACATATAATAAGTGATTTTACACAAACATGCATGTATATCTTAAATATATAAGTGAAACATGGTCATATATGTTAAATAAACAAATTTATAAATGGATTGCTTAAGATTCTATGTGGTATAGTGGAATAAACCAGGCAGGTTGGGATTTCTTCAACTAAGTTAGTTTTTCAACTAACTTCCTGGGTTTGGGCAAGTTATCTGAACTTTCCGAGCCTCAGTTTCTTCATTTGAGGAAAAAGACAAAACTTTGAACTTGATCGTCAAATTCAAATGAGGTAATCTATAAGAACTGTCCAGTCCCATGCTTAGTATGTAGTAATCTCTTAAAAAATGGTAGCTATTAATATGATTGAATTTGTATGCCTTATGTGTTAAATCTGCATTTTGAGCTCAGTTTAGTTGAGTTTCACAAAAAATGATTCTGGATACATAATATGGATTCAAAAAGTAGTTGTAGAATAAACAAATGAATAAATCTATTTAGAATGACTTGAGAATTGTATTGTGAACAATTTATTTTTCAAGACTATGTTTGAACAATTCAGAATCCTGCCGCTAGGTGTCAATAAATATACACTTTAAAAACAAGGCCTAGGATTCCTGGATTCTGATTCTGATGTTAAATTTTCTTGTATGAGTAATTTTAGGGCACTACAATTATTTATAAGCAAAATGATACCCTCAGTCATTCAAAAGTTTTCAACTATCTAAGAGTATCTATCAAATAAATCAAAAATTTACATTCTTCCTCTCTTTTTTCATTTCTTTCCTTCCTTCCTTCCTTCCTTCCTTCCTTCCTTCCTTCCTTCCTTCCTTCCTTCCTTCCTTCCTTCCTTCTTCCTTCCTTCCTTCCTTCCTTCCTTCCTTCCTTCCTCCTCCTCCCTCCTCCTCCTTTTTTTCCATCTTTTCTTTCTTTCTTTCTTTCTTCTCTCTCTCTCTCTGTCTCTGTCTTTTTTCTTTTTTTTTTTTTTATCAGGGAACAAAGGCCTTTACTTTAATTCTCATGATAATTTTATAAGGCATGCATCCAAATAAACAACAAAGTTCAGGCCTTACAGTTGGCAAATGGCTAAACTGGAAAAGTGAACATTCTATTACAACTCAATTGCCTTCGGCTTGCACCAACCCAAATAATCATTTAAAATACCATTCTACCTCTCACTTTGATTCACCTCCTTGACTTTTTTTCCCACTTCATCCATGAATTCTATTGTAGGAACTTTGCCCATATCTTATACTAGGAATTCTACCTATCCCACCCTACTCCATTTAACCCTTTGGATGTCTGGGTAAAGACTTTTTCTTTTCTTTTTTTTCTTTTCTTTCTTTTTTTTTTTTTTTTTTTTTTTGAGTCTCTATTTAGAAGTCATCCTCAAAAATGTCTTATTTTAGCCATTCTTCACTAATGTGGACCCCGTGTTACATACTATATTAGTTTGCTAGGGCAGCTATTACAAAGTACTGCAGACTGGATGGCTTAAACAACAGAGGTTTATTTTCTCACAGTTCTGGAGGCTGCAAGTTTAAAAACAAGATGTCAATAAGGTTAGCTTCTTCTGAGACCTCTCTCCTTGACTTGTTGATGGCCATCTTCTTCCTATATCTTTACATTGTCTTTTCTCTGTACATGTCTCTGTTCAAATTTCCTTTTCCTATAAGGACACCTGTCATGTTAGATTAGGGCCCATCCTAATTACCTCATTTTAATTGAATTTCTTTTTTAAATACCTTATCTCCAAATACAGTCACATTTTGGAGTACTTGGGGTTAAGACTTCAACATATGAATTTTGGGGTAACACAATTCATCCATAACATAAGCACTCATAGCATCTTAGAATTTTTCCCTACCACATACCATAATTGTAATTATTTAAGTGCACAAGTAATTTTTTTAATGTCTATTACATACCCGTAGGCTGGAAGTTTCCAGAAAGGCAGGAATCAGGTTTGTTTGGTTGAAAATGTAACTTCAGTACTTGCAGCTGTGCCCGGTGCCTAGTACAGAGTAGGTTATCTTCTTTACATTGCTATTAATATCATCCTTTTTATTATTATTACCTACATAACTCCAGTGTAAAGCACAAAGTGACTGAGTAAATATTTAATTAAAGATAGTTAATAACTTAGCATTTTTTTAAAACTACTTACTCTGTTTAGCATGCCAACTCAATGATGTGGCCATCTCTCCCTGGCTACATATTTGCATTAGCAAACAGAAGAAGAACATTTTGTACAGTCAGGTGTGTTTCACAGAGCAAATTAGTCTCAGCTCAGGTTTTAACACGTCGTACTTTTGATGGCTTACTAATTATACACACTGTGCTCATTTGTGAAAGCAGGTATTCTACAGGACCATATTTATTACTGCTCTTGGTCCCAGGTGCTGGAGCCTCTTGCCTGGCCCATATTATTCTTCTGCCAGCTGTACTCCTCACTGTAAGGGAAGAGGCTAGGGGTCAGTGGTACATGGTACATGATCATTCATTACTCATTCCCCATCTTTCTGGACCTTCCTCCAGGTGTTCAGGACCCTAAATTTTCTTGCCAAAATTGCCCTGAGATCGTTTCTTGGCCTTGCATAGGCCCCTTCCCCAGACTCATCCTACTGAAAGCACCCAAGCCCAAGAGATGGCAGGATATTTCTCATGGCATGGAACAAGAGCAGTGTGAAATAAAACGGGAGCATAACATGAGGCGGATGTCCCCGTTTGATCTTTTAGTGATGTCCCTCGAAATACAAGAGCAGACCTGAATGTCTTTGTGTATTTTATACAGTAATATCTTGTATAATAAATTATACTAAAATCCATAGAAAATTTCCCAAAGACTTCACCCCAGGAAATCTTATGTCTCCTTGGAGTCACAGCTATTGAACATAGGTGATTCCTAGAGTCGATGAGGCCTAAAATTGAATACCAAATCTACCACCGTCTAATCTATACTATCTATTATGTGACTTTAGAAACTCCGCTTAAACTTCTGAGCTTCAGTTTCTTCAACTGAAAAATGGATTTAGGGAAAGTTAAATAAGATGATGTATTTATGACAAAATCTTGAGCAATGTTTCCTGTTACCCTGGAAATGATTGCTAGGACCCAAGACTGAGGAGAAAGATGTTTTATGTTTTCCACATTCAAAAAGGACATCCATTAACCAATAATTGGGGCCAGATATTTCCCACAGAGAATATAAAGAGATAACCAAACCATCTCTGCTATCTCCATCATCACCTCAACCCTCTCAGTTTATGTCAGCAGAATCCTGGAAAGAGTAATTAAAGAGTCATGAGAAATGAAAGAAGAAAGTAAACTATAGCAATTGAAAAATGCATACACAGCAGAAAAGCAGTAGGAGAAACACTGTAATGAAATATAGAAAATAATAGACCTAGTATTCTTAATGAGTCATAAAGTAAATGGCAGCAATGTGCAATGTTTGCATTTAAAACATAATTTTTTATAAGCTATTGTACCCATAAAGTAAGCCTTCCTTCTTGATCATGCTAAGCATATGCACTAAGAGAAACGGGGTCCACTTTTTTAGCCCCTGACATTGAGAACCCAGAGAAAAGGTAAAAAAATCATCAACCAACTGGAGAAGGTCATGATGAAAGGGCTAAAGAAACAGAATTCAATGAGAGAGGAGAAAAAGAAATATAGAAACAACTTCCTTCTTTTTCTCAAGTCTGAAAGTATGATTGTTCGTTGGTGCCCATTCTTTTAAAAAGATGTCATTAGAGAAATTGAATTTCTAGAGCAGTGGTACAGTTTGGGCCAATAATACATAAGTGTTAACCAGAAGTATGCTCTGAACATCTAAAAGAACCTTTACCATATACCCTTCTGGCACTTTCTCTGAGACCATAAGTTAAAATATATGACAAACTATCTTGTTAGCAAGATGATTTTGCTGAGAAATTGTTCTCATTGTAAGCAGTTTATCCAAGTTAAGAAGGTACTTACTGATCAGAATACTGAAATAGAGCAAGACACCCAATTCTAGTGGGGATACTCCAGCTTTGTATTCAAATCCTGGCTCTTCCTATTAGCTGAATGAATTCAGATGACTCACTGAAAATTTCTGGGCCTCAATTTTTTCTTGGAAGAACGAGAGATCATAATCTCTGCCTGACAGATAGGTTGAGAGTGTTAAAAGTAACTTCAAATGCAAAGAACCAAGAGTGTATCTTGCTGAGTACAAATGCTCCAACTGTGCCAATTACTTCTGTCCTGGTAGCTTTGAACTTCTGCTCAACACATAAAATGGAGACAATCTCAGTACAATTTACAGAACCAATAATTCCTGAAATTGTAATGTCTCTTCACTTAAGGAGATTGAATTGCCGATTTTTATATGTTTAAAAATTGCCATAATTTTACTCACATATTGGAAAACGGAGACCTGGGCATGTCAAGTTACTAATTTTTTTTTTTTTTTTTTTTGGCAGGGGGGCAATACAGAGAGAACTAGGAATCAAATCTAGCTCCACCCTGTTAGGCAAAAGTGGACTCTTCTTTTAGATTTATTAATAAATAAATTAAGAGAAGAAAAATAGATTTGTCATAAATACTCTTAAACTGATAAGACACTTAAGAAAAGAGATAATCAATAATTAATTTAATTTTGAAAAAAAATCAAAGAATAAAAGTTAAGATTCAATTGTAATATAAAAGAGAAAGCATTTAAAATAGAGTTCTAAAATAACTTTAAAATCTTTTTGTCACTTGAATTAAGGAAACTGTAAAAGGTTATGAGTGGGATTTTTTTTTTCTTTTTAGGTGAGGCAACCCTTGGTTGACCTCGCAGATTGCAAGGACCTTGTCAGCTTACAATTTCTTCTTTTTTAAGCCTACAGCACCTGGTCTTCCTAGCTGGTCTCCCATCCAAGTACTAACCAGGCCCGACCCTGCTTAGCTTCTGAGATCAGACGGGATCGGGCTTGTTCAGGGTGGCATGGCCGTAGATCTTAAAACACTGAAAGGATTCTCCCTGCATTTATCATAGATAAATAATGACATAGAAAGGGAATATGCCATATAAAAATAGCCCATTAATTTCCGCAGTATTATAATAATTTAGGAAAAAAATAGTCTTTATTTCCTCCTCTTCAACTCCCAACTTTCAGCCTCATGTTTCGCAAGTCTGGAGAGAGCATGAGTGACTTAACATGGCCAATAAGGCAATTTGGGGCCAAAACTCTCAAATAAAAGTGAGAGATACCTGTCATTCTAATGTATATAAATATTCCATCTTTTTGGAGCATTGGTGGTACAGACTGTATAAAATTTCAGAGTTCAAATATCTTTTTTTTATAAAGCTAAACTTGAGTATTGTTTAGAATGTCATTTAAAGTATTTAAGAATACTTGAGATCATTTCAAAGAGACATAGGATTGCAAAACTGTAAAGAATTAGAGAATTAAATAAGAGAAGTTAAGGTCATAGCATATTACATTACATGATTTCCAGTTTCTATGGCGTTTATTCAGTAGGTTAAAAATGTTTTTTAATTACTACCTTATAATTAAACATTCATAATATCTCATTGCTAACTGCTGACTTAAAACACTATATTATATTTGTCTACTTTTCTTTGACCAAAGCATTTTGCAACAGCAATTAATATTCTTAAAAGATGCATCATTAGATTTCTTTCACAAATTTAGACAGACATCTGTATAAATAAGTTTCGAAGTTACTGGTGAATCTGGAAATCATCTCTAAGAAGAGTCTGCAACACAGAATTCAGAAGTGGGGAAGGTAGATGGGGAAACGGGGGTCAAATATTTGGTGACAGAAGGAAATTTAACTTTGGGTGGTGAACACAAAATGCAATATGCATATGATGTATTATTGAATTGTACACTGAAAATCTATTTGATTTTATTAACCAGTGTCACCCCAATAATTTTAATAAAAAGAAGGAAGGGAGTGGGAGTAAAAGTTTAATCAATACTTTCGAAGCACACTTCAGATCTTAGGAAGTGTACCCAAAGGAAGAGTGCCCATTTCTCTCCATTTGTCCCGGAAAATTGCAGGCATCCTTCTTCAACATTCTCAACATGTTCAGATAACCTAAGCTGAAGAAGAGAAAAGTAGCAGAGAATAAGATAAATTTGTTAACAGGAAATCAGATTTTACTGTTGGAAAATCTTCTCTCCCTTCTCTGGTTTTAGACGGTTAAGGATGCCAACAAATATCTGCAGTAAGATAGCAGGGGTCAAAGAAGTTCATCCAAGCTGAGATGAACAGGTTACTTCTCTTTTTCGATTCTATTCTTACTTCACCAGTGAAACGAGAACATATTGAATTCTTAATGTTGAAAGAGGTTGTAGTAAGAGAAACTCTTTTATAAGTGAAATGATTTTGTATGATTTTCTGGTAGAAAATATTTGATCAAATGATTGTCTTCAGATTCCGGGATTCCACAGACCAAATATTGTTTATCTTCTTGGAGAGCTTTGGCAGGTTTTCTCTTTTTAGGAAACGAGTCGGAAAATATCAGTGAGACTTCAAAGCAATGGCTTGAATTTATCTTCTGATGTAAAATGACTGTTTCCATCACTTATCAGAACACTGAGTCCTTCTTATCGAATTGCAATCCTAGTATGTAAATAGAATCAGGGAACTGCTGGTTATCACATTCATTATAGGAAACAGCCCTACCAAAAGTTCCATGCCAAAATGATAGGAGTCTTTCAAGCTATATGAGGTACAGGAGGATGTTTGATAAATGTAAAATTTTGAGATTAGGAAACACAGGCTTGTTTTCCTTAATTTATGATCAGTGTTACACTTTTCCAAACTGGAGCATTAACTCTTGCTCGAAAGTTTCTGTTAATTCCCCCTCATTTTTCTATTTCCCTCACACTCAATAACTGAGTCAAGAGCAGTGGGCTTCATTCTGATCGTACCTCTGTCTTATTATCTGAGTTCAAGAAAGTTACAAAACGTCTGCAGCCCTTAGTTTTCCCACCCCTTAAATAAGAATTCTCACCCAGAAAACATCATAGTAATAAAAAAAATAAATAAAATAAAAGTCTATATGCTACTCCCAGAGACTTGGATATAGAAGATCTTGGTGAGGTTAGGAAATGCTTGTATACATACATACACATATTTTTAGAGAGCTGTCTAGATAACTTTGACCACGAGCCAGTTTTAGGTACCACTGGACAATATTAGATGATCTGTGAGGACTTTCATAGATTTGTGAATATAAAATCTATTCTATGGTAATAGAAAATTTTGACATGAAATGATTTCACCTCAAAGTTGCCAATTCTTTGAATGACAACGTCTGACTCATTCTGCAAACCTTTGGTAACATTAAATAGCTACACATCTCAATGTGAATGGATAGATAAGAGAATAGAGAAAAAAAATCAAATCAATTAAACTTGGCTTTTAGGAATTGCACAGGCAGCTCTGGGCAGAACAATTTTTTTTTTTTCGTATTTCCTCAGTTGTGTTGTTATATAAATGATTAATCAGGGTTCTATCAGAATGTAGTTGTTGTATTATGTGGGGTTATTCAGGGAAGTTTTACAAAGGGACATATATACTCAAATGCAGACAGCAAGAAGGGACCCTGAAAATTGATGGCTCTAAAGAGAAAAGGGAGAGAACCATTACCAGCATCTAGAGGTCTGAGTTGCCCAGTTAGCACTGTGGCCTTTAGTAACTACCTAGTAACCTGGCAGGGAGAAAGACAAGGGATCGAATCCTTGGCCTCAATTTTTTCCCTTCTTCCCATGTGCTGTTGTTCCCTAATTTCCACCATTGACTGATCCCAAACAGTAGTCGGAAGGCAAAGATTATGCAGCACCTACATAAAGCCCGTCTTCTGCAGGCGCAGGTCAAGATGTAGTGCAATTTGGAGGAACAAAAGGTGATTAACCTGCAAAAAGACCTAGCTCTTTCCAGTAGTTTCAAACCTCCATGATTAGAACACAGAATCTTTTTTAAAAGATGTTGTTTCTTACCATATTTACATGAATATTTCCTATTTAGCTCCATAACCCAGTTCAGATGTCATCTTTTCTATAAAGTTGCCCTTGCCCCTTGCCCACAAGTAGCAGCAAGCCCCTCTGTGTGCTACCGAAGAACCAATTTGTATAACTACTCCTTTCACATTATGTTTTTGACCCATACTTAAATTATTACTGAATCTCTCATAATTAGAATAATCTATGTCAAAGTGTCATTGAGGTTCTGGGCTGAATCAAATTGAGGGGTCCAATTTGGTTTTCATTGACATATAACAACATCTGTGGCTGGTTTGCTCTTTTTCTCTCTGTCAAAAGGCCCACCTGAGAAATCACATACCATGGGACTATTGCTTAATAAACACAAAAAGCTAGGTAAACCTGTAGAACAGCCTTCTTGGTGGTGCTCCCAGGTCTGATACCCTGATGCACCCATCCCCCACTATATAGGTGGGTTAGTGAGAGAAAGCCACCTAGCCAAAATAAATGACTATAATTCCCTCTTCATTTTTGGCCCACCGTCTTTTTTCTAACCTCTATAAAACTTAATCTATACGTCACCGAATTATTTTAAATAAGGCAATTCTATGTAAATAGACAATTGTCCATTTACAAATGGAGAATTGCTTCCTTTCCATATACTACATTTTCAGTCATGTGTGCCTGTGGATAAATTCTGGTCACTTGTATTAAACTTGGAAAGCCCCATACTAATTAATCTTGGCAAATTATTTCTTAGAAAGGGCTATTTTTGATAAGCATCTGTTTTTGTGGATTCTTTTGAAAATTTATTTCAGATATTTTTGAATGACTATTTATAGACTATAGTTAAATGAGATATTGTATGTAAAAGTATTAATGTAATATGTGATCTATAGAAAACGCTCCAAAAAAAAAGTAGTGATTATTATATTTGTCATTGATAACCCAAGCTTACATTTGTAAAACCGTTGTATTTTATATTTATTACATATTATTTTATCTACTCTTATAAAGTAGGTATTTATAGAATTCCTTTATTGTTGAGAAAATTAAGACTGATTTGTTGCCTGAGTTTTTCAAATGAGATCACACAAGAAGAAAGCAACAAATTCCATAATTCAAATTTAGTTTTCTGACTTTCAAATCTTATGACATATGATTTCCCTTTGTGGCAACCAGTTTGTCCTTCTTTGTGCACTTATTATGTCATAATATCTCATTTTCTTTTCTCACAACTCTGAGTTTATCATGCTCCAAATATGGAACTGAACTCTTTCTTAGTCTAGAGAACTTTGAGGAGCCCCAGGTAAGGACCGATGTGTTGGGGACTCAATGTATTGTTGTAACAAACCCGGTTATTTTCTTATATGGACCCATCGCTCTAGGTACAAGGCTTCTGAATTCTCCTGGTAAGCACCACCTCCCTGGGGACATGTATCAGTTAGCTACCAAGGATTCTGTTTCTTCTGATCTCAGTTTCGTTTGTTATTTCCATCTATTATGGGCTAAACTGTGTCCTCTCAAAATTCATACATCACAGCCCTAACCTCTAGTACATCAAAATGTGACTATATTTATAGATTGGGCTTTAAAAAGGTAATTATGTTAAAGTGAGGCTGTTAGCATGGGCCCTAATCCAATACAACTTCTGTTCCTATAAGAAGAGGAGATTAGAACTCACAAAGGACATTAGGATGAACGTACACAAAGAAAAGACCATGTGAAGACACAGCAAGAAGGAGGCCATCTGAAAGCCAAGGAGAGAGGCCTCAAAAAAATTGAGACTGCCAACACCTTGACCTCAGACTTCCAGTCTCCAAAACGCTGAGAAATAAATTCCTATTGCTTAAGCCACCCAGTCTGTGGCATTTTGTTATGGTAGCCCTAGCAAACTTAGGTACCATTTTTTTGAGGTGCCTTATTTGAACTTCTACATGTTTTCTGAGTCATCCTTCCTGCTGACTCTCTGCCTGTCTACCTAGATAGATCCCAGAAGCTCCCTGACTTCACACTCCCAATTGTGCCTCTTTCTCCACAGGCTATGTTTGACTTATAAGATCTTGCCAATGTGAAAAACCTACCCATCACCTCTAACAGCAGCTGTGGTTTTTACTATATTGTTGTCTGCAGTATGCATTCATGTGGTGCAGGCTTTGCTTGCCCTTTGATAAGAGATATATAGTTCCCTATCCTCCACCATTTGCAGTGCCAGCCTCCCTGAACGCCTCCCGAATTCTGAATAAGCTCTGTTATTTTTCACCTCTAGACTGATTTATGACATGCTCTCCTTGAACTTAATTTCTTTCTTCTCTCACCTTCCCTTTGCCTGGCCAGTTCTTAACAATCTTTCAATCCTCCACTTAGAAATAACTTTTTCAAAAAGCTTTCCCTGACCCCCAAAGAGTGAATTAGCCCCTTTACACATGTTCTCCCATGCCGCCCAACACTTTTATCTTATTAAACTATAGGTCAGTGGTTCTCAAACTTGAGTATGCCTCAGGGTCAAACATAGGACTTGTTAAAACAAAGATCGCTGGGATCCAACCCAGAGTTTCTGGTTTCATAGATATAGGATGGGCTCAAAACTTTGCATTTTTAACAAGTTCCCTGTATAATACAGATACTGTTGATACTGAGACCACCCTTTGAGAACGAATGCTATGGATAGACTATTTCCTTTCATTAACCTCCTCTGTTTTACCACCAATAAATTGTATGCTCCTTAAGGGTAAGGATTTTGCCTCAAATCACTGTGTGCCCAGGATTTTGCACAGTTCCAGGAGCATAATACTCAACAAATAATTGTTTAATATATAAATGAATGAAAATAGAAATTCATTACATCAAAATAATACTTTTGAGAATAAGAGCATGCTCAAGAAGATTTTGTTGTACCAAGGATAATTTAAAATACATAAACAAGAGAATCAGTGTTCATTTAGAAAGGGCTAAGTGTCTAAAACCATAATGTTGTTTATACTGCTTGATATATAAACAAAACTGTTTTATAGAAACTTTGGCTATTACAGGAACTTTGGATAGAGTTATTTTGCCTCAGGGAATTGTTGTAAAATGTATAACTGAAAATGTAAAATAAGATGTGAAAATGAGGCACTAGGAAAACTGGTCATTATCTAACGAACACAGAAGGAAGCCAGAAAGCAAACACAAAACAGAGGAGCCCCAAGATCCATGATTCCTCTGCTGGTAAAATTTAAAATCCCAAATCAGAGTCCATCGACAGAATAAATATAACCAAAAAGTATATATTTGCTCAGGCCACTCTAAAAATGTTGTATGTAGAAGCAGAAACACCTGCACTCTCTTCAGGCTCAGTTGCTTTATAAGAGTGATTTCACTGAAGTTTTAATGTGCCCTGCAGCCTGCGAGCCTCCCTCCCAACCTCCACTTCATGGTCATATCAACCCATTATGACAGGGAGCACCACGCAGGGCACAGCAGGCCACGCATCACTGACTCAATTGCAGTTACATAAATATTAGTGCTCTGGGACCACTGAGAAAGAAGAGTAGTAGTGATTTGCCAGCTCCCCAACCATCTTTCCAACACTTTTCTTTGACTTTCATGAAATGGCAACACAATCAAGTAGAGAGCCCCATTTTGGTCATTAGCTAGTTCACCGGCAATTTATATTGTCTTGAACATCTGAGAGGGGTGAAAAGTTTCTCCTCATGGGTTCACTGACCTAACTGTTTATCCTTAGCTATCCAGGAATAGGTGGGCATGCAGGTTTATGTCTCTAGCAAAAAGTTCTTTCTAAATGCTCATTCTCAGTGTCTGGAAATCTAATCCAGCCTTCATTCTGGTATCACAGTGCTATCAGTAAAACATTTACATCTTGTATCACCACTTTCCCTATCAAAATTCTTCAGTGTTACCCTTTCCCTACAGCAAGGGTAAACATAGGTCTCAGTCGAACAGGGAAATTCCTGGTTTATATTTTCATCAGGGTAATTAATAATAGTACCCCTCTTTTTCTCTCAAAAGTGTTCCAGTTTGGACTATATATGATTACCCTATCACATATGAGGCACTTCACGGTTTGGCTCCACCTTAATGTATGGTTTAATTTTATGTTATTTCCACCCCCTGCTACACATCATACCTAGTTATTTTCTCTGACTATGTTTCCTCAGTGCCTTTGCATGCATAGTTATTTTCTCTGACTATGTTTCCTCAGTGCCTTTGCATGCATAGTTCCTTCTGACTGAACTGTCCTCTCCATCCCCACTCAACTGGAACATCCCCTTGTTATTAAATACTTACTTATCCCCAGGTCTCAGTTTAAAGGCTTCACGATGTCTTCTCTGACTTAAGTATTTCTCTTCAGTACCCCTATTGCATGGCAAACATATGTTTATTAAAGCACTGGACACCTTATTTTGTAAATGTCTCCACATTAAACCATATTCCAGTCATAAGCAATTCTCAAGGATAACAGTTATATCTTTTCACCATTACATAATATCTCAATATTGAATAAGTGAATGACTACAAAGAATATACCTAAAATAACCTAAGGGAAGTCAGAAATAATTTGGAAGAAATATATACTTCTGCGCATTCTCCAAATCCCCCTTATAGTCCAAATGCCTAAACCAAAATGGAGCAACACACTTACCGCAGGGCTTTGTTTAGAATCGCCTTCATATCTGCAACTCTTTTGAGAAATGATATTGCCTTCCTAATTAGAACAAGCTCTGTGACCTCTTCCTTGCACCATCTTCGTACCTCATGGTCTTTGTGTCATTGCCTAAGCTAGCCAATTTAACCTTATCAGTAGGAATACCAGTACTCTGGTGTACCTAGCCTTTTCTTCCTCCTAGAAATAACCAAGAAATATTCCTTCTAAGAGTTGGAGATGACTCTCTGAGCAAGCTTTTTGTCTTGCTCTTCGAGTTGGATGAGCTGTGTTAGCATTGGGCTATGAGTGTATTGCATAACTCATGAAATAAAGTCTAATTTGTGAACATATTCTATGACTCCTGATACCTTTGGGAAATAATATTTAATAAAGAAAGATAAATGCTAAGAGGGGTGCTCTAATATAGATTGATTTAGGGCATTTGATTTCTCTTCTAGATTTTTTAGTACTAAGTATGTTCTACAAATTCTAACATAGGGCGACAGGTTGGAGATCAGCATAAATGAATATCTTGCATTTCTCAACGTTTAGCATATGGAATGCCTATGCCTTGTGTATTTCTTTCAGAAAATGCTTTTATGTGAGATTCTATTTTATGTCCTTGCACCATTGACTTACTGCACCCTTTGATTTTGATATGCATGTTACATTGTTTAATATAAGCTCAGCTACAAGTTAATTGACTGTGTTAAGGCCTTTGACAGCATAACTGGATCCAAGCATACCCCCAAATTTAAAAAGTACCAGAGGCATGACACTACAGTTATGTGTCGGCATGGGCTGATTAGTCACTAACTCATCAAGATGTCTTATTCCCATGTTGTCTCATTGCCTTTTGATACAAATCCCTATATCTAAAGCAATGTTTGCAGAAAGCTTGGGACGATTTTAATGAAGAAGATTTAGTCCCAAAGGTTAATTGGGTTGTCCATCATGTAAAAAGTGGTATCTTTCAATGGCGACAAAGTAACACTCAACAGCTTTCAAGCTCCATCATCCATCATCAATTTGAATGGAGTTTTGCTATTGGTTTAAAGTTTAAAGAGTCCTCCACAGAGCATCATGACTCCTTCTCCAACACTGGCCCTAGTGACACATGTCAGCCAATATCTGGGTAACACAGCTATGAGATTTTTGAGAAGCTTATGCATTTCCATCTTCCCAGGGATAATTTGCTGAATGACACATGTGTTCATTTGAAGGATACATTCTGACCCCGCAGGCAGTGGCCATAGTGTGAGGGATCTTATAAAATATCCAATCAGATATTTTATTATTTGAATCAATGAAGCATAGCACTGACAGTTCAGTAAGTAAATGAAAGAACAAAACAGGACCTCGGCATGGACATTAGTACACATGCTCAAATGAAAAAGAGATTGATTAACAAAGGGCCTTTCCAAGATAAACCTAAATGGTTATGTGTCAAGACTAACTATAGTTGTCCTACTTTTAATGACTCCACAGACGGACAAAGCGATGTTCCAACCAAAAAAAAGGCGGGAAAAAAAGGTTAAGTGATTTTTCACAGCATTTTTCCAATAGTCTCGTGGTCTTATGTTTGAAATGGGCTTTTAAAAATGTGCTTCTGTAGGTCTGTCAGTAGAAACCAACAAATCATCCTCACTTAGAAATTATAGAGATTTTCAAAATGCATTAAAGAGCTGCCACTGGAAAGGTCAGCTGTAAATAAGACCCCTCAGGTATGCAGCTATATTGAAGACTATTAATGGTGCTAGCTTACACTTTTGCTTTCTGTTCACTTATTCTGGACTTATTTGAAAGGGCAAACTGGACCTCACCTAAGAACTCTATAACCTTTTAGATTTGTAAAATTCATAGTTATGTGTCCAATGCCTAGCCTTACCCGCTTCTGAATTCTTCACAACTCACAACATAATGAATCTTCACATAACTAATAATTTTGGGTGCCAATGAACAAAGAATGTTTACTTGGTTTTTACAGATTCACCCATCTTGCTAAAATAATTTGCTTTATTTGTAAATTCCTTCAAAATTGCATTTTTTTGCACCAGTGCTTCTCCTCACCTTCTTTACATGTGTTCTTCCAATATTTTTTCCTTAATGTAAAAGCCATAAAGATAAGCTCTGTTTTATTAAAAACACAGGAATATTTAGATTTTGTTCTATTACTCTGAGGTCTGTTATTATACTTTCTTGTATTTATTTCTGAAAACATAATTGAGTTTATACTTACAATATAATATAAATGCAATTATTTTCTCATTTAGAGAATATGTTTTGGAGGTAAATATTAGTAATATATAATATATCTTTTGATAAAAGCCAGAACAATTAAGGCAGTACAAATCCCAATTACATATTCTATTTTTATTTTTAGTCTTCATATTTCATTTGTTTTTCTAATTAAGCATTTTCATTTTTCTTTATTTCATAGTTTAAAAAATTTTAATGACATCTACTTGCTTCTGAATTGCTTGTCACAATAAAATTGTCATTTTTCCCATAACATTTACCTTGCTCTAGTTAGAAGTTTGATTTAGATAATTTGTTTTAAAATTGTTTCAATTTGTAGGCTTCATTAATGCTTGTATACTAAAATTTGCAAATATCAGTTGTCCTTGCACAAAGTTACACGTCTGTTTAAATCTTTTCCCCCAAACTTTCCCTTATCTCAATTTTGGATATCCTCATGTCATTAAAGATTTTCATTTCCTACAAGGTCCTCAAAATTTTGTATAAAAGTACTTTCTTTTGCTTGCTACTAATCTACCAAATTATGCATATGATTCTACCCTTTTTTTCATTTTATAGTTTTCATAGTAATAGTGCACAAATTTTCTTCTCAACGGTGAACCATTCACAAGATTTTTAAAAAGGCCAAAAGATATGTGACAGGCAAATATTAAGCCTATTAAGTTGAAACTGTTAAGCTTAGAAGAGTGTTTATGCAGACTGACTTTCTGTACAATGGGCTCAACAAAGCTAATGAAATTCACACAGATTTTCTATATGACCATAAATTAATCAAATTGAAACAATGACAACTCAGGAACACAATGAATGTGTTCTGTAGCATGTTATGGCACCTTCTCACATTTGTGTTTAACAGCACAGTAACAGACAACAGACAGACACACATAATTTTAGAGAAAGCTGTCATATTTTCAATTTAACCTAAACAGAGGGGGGAAAAAATTCCTATACTCACTCCTATCTGCAAGTTTAGAAGATGGGAGAGGGATGTTTGAGGGAGTGGAGTAGATTCAGCCTGAGTTGAGGCTACACAAAAGAAAGAATTAAAAAAAAAACTTGAAAGCTCTGCATCTGTGAGGTGAGAAGAAAGCAGGAAATGCCAGAGGTACCTGTGACAAACCTGGCTTATTTCACAGTTTTGCCAAGGACACAGGAAATTCTGTTAGTCTAAGAAAATATCTACTTATCAGCTCTATGAGTTTGTAAGTATGAGTGGCAAAATCCTCTTATTTCATCCATTTCACAATTAACATTGGAATAATTACCTATCAATTAGTAAATATTTACTTTTTACAAGTACGATCACAGGTAACAGGGTCATGTGTTTTCTATGTGTCCACGTAGAAAAATGAAATAAGCACTTAAATTTTTGTGTCTCCAGTCACCTAATCATCTCTCTTTATCCTTTAGGCATCTAGTAAGAACTGTTTCTCTTTCCTAGTCACCACACCCATGGAGATGTAGCTAAGTGCAAATTTGCATGTTTCCTCTCTCACAAGTGTCTCAGTTCCCACAGGAAACAAAATATACACATGTAGGTTTCTGACTAACCAAATGCTAAGTAGAGAGGTTAAAATACCAAAGGAGTAGGGGATTTTTATTTTATTTTATTTTATTATTTTATTATTTTTGCTTTCAAGGAGTTTAAATACAAGCACATAGAGAGAACTGTAAATAAACATGAATCTAAAATTTTTATTATTATTATTTTTAATCAGTCAGGCATAAAACTAAGGAGCTGCTCAGATGACCAAGTCAGAAGCAAAACACCTGGCACAGGAAAATTAAAAAAATAAAATAAGGGTCTTGAATAGAAAAATTGCAATAGGTTAATTTCTGCTGGGGTTCAACATGTTATGCCCCAGCAAACAAGTAAGAATCGCACTGGGTCTTGATTTATCAGATTCCTTTAATTTACTAAGACTGCATATTAAACCAAATTGTTAGCAGCTGGTTGTCTACGAAAACCTAGTAAACTCCTGAGAGCTATTGTATAGTTGCCTTCTTAAAACCTGTCTCAGTATGCACCAAATTGATGTTGGAAAACAAAAGCTAACTCTTCCCAAAGTGCCTTATTCAGCCATTCAAATTTATCTTCAGAAACCCAGGGGGCATTTACCCTGAACACTGTATTCTGTATTGTTTAAAGCAAGGAAAGTTTCCTCCACAGATTTCTTTGTGCTCCCTTCACTCTGGTAGAATTTTTCCTTAATTGTTGGGCCTATGCCCACCATATTCTTGGCATCCTTGCTCAGGGAAGACCAGAGCAAACCAAGTCTGCAATTCCAAGCTTGTATCTTGAAACTTTTCTTCTTGAAGACTTCCAGTTTTCCCAGCATGCCCATGATCCAGGTTCCCTGTTAGTATATGTGTAAATGTCATGGCTTGCTAACAAATTTAAAAAGATTTTTTCTTAAACCAAGTAAATAAAAACAAATGAGGTCACAATCCAAGCTTGAGCAATAAATATTGAGAAAAATCTACATTTTTTAAATTTAGACATAGGTTTGGCCTTTTTTTTGTTTTGTTTTGTTTCCTTTTCAGGAAGAAGTCTCCCTTCCTGTTCAGAAAATTTCTTTGTTACACACTTTCAGTGCAACTTTGCTCTGCCTTCTTTTTGCCCAATTCAATTGACTGATAGAAAATCAAAGTTTAGGGCATGACTTTTTTCCCATTTGGAAACTTTCATTTCCTGTTAATATCGGATAAGTAACAAATTCTGTGTTATAATGCTTTGTCACTTTGAGTTTGGGAAAAATACTTCTTGTGCCTACTGAGTAATGGCTTAAATGAAAGAACATATTCAAAAGAATGCTTTATCTCCATGCATAAAACATACTGAATATTTATTATTATAATTGCTACACACCGTGTGCATACTCGTTTGTGCAATTATGTACATTTTTAAAGGGCGAAGGGAAAGGATGGCTTTATGACTATAACTCATGATGAGCAAGTCGTTGAAAATTTCTGTTAACTCAAGATGAAAATCTATAAAAATTCTTGGGGAAAAACCTTAGTAATCTCTGTAAGGTAATTGGCATGTTTGTGTGTTGGTGAAATAACTAGATACTATCGTAAATTTCTTTTGGATAAAAAGGGAATGCTATTAGATGTGTCTGCCTTTTTACTAAATGAATAATTCCAAACTGGAAGATGCAGCTCTATTTGTTTGTTTACAAAAAAGAAACAAACAAAAAAACATGCTAATGTAACAGCGTATGAGGAATTAAAGGAAAAAAGGACAAACACGCTGTGACATGCAAAATGTACTTAGCTGTTTGCTTTAACTATGCTACTTTGATTCTCCAGTCTACCCTTCCAAGACCAACTGTTTTTGCGAGTGAGGCTAAAAATAGATAGCCAAGCCTAACAACTAGCTTCTGATTGGCTCAGTGCAAAGGCCACTCAGCCAATGAGAGTTTCTGGGAACAAAAGCAATTCTTTTGTGTGTGAGAGGCTCAACCCACGTCAAAACAGCTTCAGGCTGTAGAAATGATTTTGGTTGAGATTTAACAAGGTAATAATGCATTTCAGCCTTCCGAAAGGTTTGAAGCAGAACAAAGGGGGTAGTGAAATCTACAAAACAAATGGAGCTCTCAGGCTTTCATGGGATGAATCATCCGAGTGCCTGAACTACACACATTTGCAAACCCAGAAAAGCAAGCTCGCTAGGATTTTTTTTTCTTTCTTTCTTTCTCTTTCTTTCTGAGATTTTACCTTATTCTTCAAGGGTTTTCGATGCCTGGGGGCGGGGGGTGTAGAAACTTATCAAAGGCGTTACATTATGACTATGTACCTAGGAACAAGTTTGTTATTATGCTGATTTGCTAATGAATAGAAAGCGACTCGTCCACGGTCCCTTTAAATGTCACGAAGAGAAAACAAAGACTTGTGTACCTTAGTCGGTAGTAAAGCTCCCGAAACTCTGGACTTTGTTTTCTGGGTATCAAAAAGAGCCATGTTCTCAAAGTACAGACAGTTCTTGATTAATGCTGCGATAGCACTCACGATAAGCAAAATAAAGCGGAACTTGATTGCAGGCAAAAAGGCTTTGAGCTTTGAGAGGTTTGGGCCATGTTAAAGGCATTCCGTCTGTAGGGGTCGCTGTTGCACAGCCGAGGAATCTCCAGACCATCTTTTCCCCCTTTAATCTTAAATGAAAGGATAAAACGGCTTGGTAGGTGCCTTTCAGGTAGGACAAAAGGGAGTACGGAGTCCGTGTTTCAAACCCTTAAGCATGGTTTATGGTCAGTCACTGTGGGACAAAGCATCCCATAACAATACAGATTACTTTACATGCGACCGAAATGCTGTACAGGACAAAATGTTGCTACAGTTACCACTGGAAATGTTACATAACACATAAGAGCTCATAAGACATTTCATTGCTTTAAATTGGCTTTATTGAATGGGCGATAATTCCAAGATTGTGTAATGTTTCATAGACTCCAAGTTTTTAGAAAAGACACAAAGATACACACTTTAACATCTGTACAGGTTGCCAAGTCCAGAACACTGTTAGAAATGAAATATAAGTAAAAATATTACTTACATGTTCTCTTTCCATAAAACTACAGGTTAGAAACATTATTTTTTGCCTTGAATTTAGTTTTTATGAAAAATAGTTAAAGAAAATTTAATTAAGCTTTATTCTTAGTGTGGCATAAAAGACCTAAGGGAATCAACATCTCAGTAAAATGGAATCATACTTTTATTGTGTGATCAAGGAGCAAATATTTCTTGAAGAATTACCTGTTTAAGGAAATGCAGTCTGTCATAAAATATGGCATTTGCTAATTACTGGTCCCAACTGCATTTATGAGCCCGTAATGAAACTTTGCTGTAAAACATGGATTGAGTGAGGATGTGGGGATTGGGGAAGGAGGCTTGCTGAGAGGAGTAAGTATCCCATTCACCTAACAAATAAACTAGAATGGTAATATCCTTTTCTTTTTTTTTTTTTTAATTGAGTTTATAACAATCTCCTTTGGCAAGAGAAAAAGGAAATAAAAAGAAAAATATACTTAGGAATTATATTTCTAAACAACTAAATTCCCAGAGGATTGTGTATATGTAGTTTTCGATATGCAATGTCTGGAAAGAATGTGGGTTCTGTTCCCTTGAAGTACTTTTGAGAGTTTTATAGTCTTGGCTTGGTCATGTTGGCCCAGAGCCAATTAAAGAAATTCATCACCAACTGTGTAGCTACAGCAACCCAGGAAGGAGTGTCCAGGAGTTAGGTTGGAAGTAGGATGGGGTGGTTGCAGTGGAGGAGGCTCTGGGCTGTCAGAGAAATCCATCCATGCCTTATCTCCGTATGCCTGTCAGCTGCTGAGTTGCTTAAACCCCAGCTCTGACAGCTGCCCCTGTGACATTTTCAGGGTGTTCAGTGAGAGAAGAGGAGATGGGAAGAAGAAAAACAAAAATCCTTTCTGACCTGCTGGTATCATTGTGAAGGTGAGGTCAAAAATGTCCAGGAAGCTATCTTCCTCACCTTCCTAGAGGCCTAAAGTATCCTCCACAGGAAATCAAAGCTGCTTTCTTTCTACAAATAGTCTTCAGTAATTTAATGCCTTACACGAAGGTCTGAAAAAAATGTATGTTTTTAAAATATTATTTTTCCATTTTTCCCCTAGTTTCTCTTCCCCTTTGCACCCATGCTTTCCGTTCCAGGGGGTAACAGACTCTGTGCCTCAGCTTCATCCCTTCAGAGAGGAATGTGGTTAGGCGAGAAGTAGAAGACGACTGAAAGGTTTCTTGGCTTTAGTTTCCAGGCTTGTACCAATTATTTAGGACAGGGTCTCATTAACTGTGGGCCCCCAAGCAGTGGGCCTGCAGTTCTGGTCCTAAGATGAATGCTGGATTTGCAAGAATACTCCAGAGTTCAACATTCAATATTGGAAGATGAGAGAAGTGAGGTGGGTACAGGGAGAGGTGGCCACACCCAGCTCTCCAAAGATCCCACATGAGAATGTCGTACGAGCACCTGAGAGCTACCAAACCTCAGAGAGATCTCTTGTATAGTAAGAAAATCAGAAGTGATCATATATTAACTAGGATATGACAGAGTCTCCCACATGTTTGGAAAGATTTAAGCCTCCTAGTTTCTGGTGCTATTTTAGTAAAGCTAGAGGAATCCTTGACAATACGGTGGGATTGGGTCTTAGAGTTAAAAACAGGTTAATTTAGGAAAAATAATACATAGCCGTTTTTGCGAATCTGAGGTTTAAACAATACAAAATTCATACTTGATAATTTCCAGCAATTGTAGTATTCATTACTTCATTTGATCCTCGGTACAATCCTATAATGGAGTTAAGTAATTATCATTTAACATTAACAAAACAAACTATTCTCATTTTTATGTTATTTTTCATATCACTCTCTGGGATTTGTCATTATTATAATCTCTATTTAATAAACATTTTAAGGGGTTTATAAACACTAAGTTGAGGGAATTGGCAAAGATCATTCAGGCTCTATCTCTTATGCCAAAACAAAATTGATAATTGAGGTACTCTCCTGGGTAATTTTATTTTCAGGTCCTCCTCTTTTATGAATCGCCTCTATCACTTATGTTTTATTGTTCATTTTGGAAACAGAACCACAGGCTCTGGAAAGAGCACTGGCTTGGGAGCTAGATTTTGAGATTAACTGTTACATAAGCATTTAGGATTTAGTTAGTTACAGGAGCCAGGGAGAAATTGGTCATAGCTGGGAAGCTAGGAGATGAAGGCCAAAGGATATAAAAGACAAGAAACTGTAGCCATGTGCTACATGAAGCGGTCACTAGGACCAAAAGCCTAGTAATTCTACAATTAGTAGAGTTACTGCTCTATAATTAGCAAAATTACTCCCACAAATTTATGGAAGCAATTCTACAAGAAAAGTCTACAATTATGACACTATGGATAGACAAAGAATAAAAAATCCTGGGAAGAACAGCTAGAACTTGAAGCCGTAAGTTATAAATTAGAAGTCCAAAGAATATACATAGACCCACAAAGTTAGGAGGAAATCGTGGTTAAAATTGTCTGATTCGTTAAGAATCCAGAATCTCACAAAGGGAATCAAGGCACCAATAATGGAGGAGGAGTCTATATGGAGGAAGGGATCATTTCTTAAGAACTAGTGTCAAAGTGCAAATTGCTGTGGATTCTCACTCTTGGCTTAATCATGTTGGCCTAGAGCCAGTTAAATGAGTTCATCACCAATTGTGTAGCTACAACAATCCATGAGGGAGTATCCAGCGGTTAGGTTAGAAGCAGGATGAAGTGGTTGCAGGATGGCTGTGAGAGCTAAATGCCTTATGTCCCTGTGACTTATCTTCCTCTCTTCTTTAAAGCAGAAATTATAAATGTGTGGCACTCATGCCACAGTCTTTCATTCATATTTGCCAGCTGCCAAGTATCACCAGTGGATCAGAGAGTATCCTTTAGTGTGAAGTTCAGAAGCAGCCTGAGAATCCTTATCAATAGTGCCCCAAGAAACTATAGCTAATCCACTGAAATTACAATTCTGGGGCCTATATAAATCACACAAGTTAAGGCAGCCTATTGAGGAATGAGAATTATGATTCTATAAGGTACAGGAACTATACATCCCAGATTTCCCAGAATGGTTCTTATTTACATCTCTTGTTGCAGAATAATTGTTAACCGCACCCCAATCACCCTCAAAAGTATCATAGTATGTACTATAATTTATATAGTCCCTCTATTTATGGGAAAAATAAGGATGCATCCAAGCCCTACTTCTCACTTAACCATATAATCTTAAGGCTGTGTAAAATCTATTAGTCAAGCCAGTGAAGAAAACAGAAATTCTGATTATTTGGTACCATGGAGATAGCACTGGTCTTATGCACACTCATTATGTCTACATGAACTCTGAGACACAGATTCTTTTTCAAGGGAAACAAATACCTATATGAATACCTATATCCAAACTAAAATGGAGGGAGCAGTGACATAAGAGGTACTCAATGGGTTTCCTGTACTTTGGACCAGAGACTCTGAGATATGGTAAAGAATATTTTATCTAATATGTCTGGGCAAATTTCAGGTGATATTACTGTTAGGTTTGTTGGTATATTTATTCTCTGAGCAGCCACAGAATGACTATATATAGGAACAGATGTGGAGAACATACATGTGCTGCCACTGTTTCCTACTTCCATGTCAGACTTTACTAATTGATCATGGAACACCTTCCCTCTCAGAACAGGCTCAACATCAGAATCCTCCTCCACAAGTGCTTCTGGCAGCCACATCAGTTAAATAGAATTGATACTGGAACTGAAACCAACTTTGTGTCCATCCCTGGCCTCCTATACATCAGATACTGTACTAGAAGGTGGAAAGCCAGTGAAGTCTAAGGAACTATCATTGCTTTAGAGAGGTTCCCTGTCTATTGGAGAAGGCAAACACTTAAACCATTCATTGCAGTGGTAGAAGGACTCGGATGATTGTACAACAGACACCAATCATACCATTGTCTACCATGATTGACCTATACAAAAAATTCTGGAAGAATTATAGATGAAACTCTGGGGCAGTCCAAGGAAAGCTTTACAGTTAGAAGTTATTTAAATTGAAACTTGAAGGATAACTATAAATAATTGGAATAAGAAGAAGTAAGGGAGTGCAAAGCAGAAAAGAACAGCATGTGCAAAGCCATTGTGAAACAAGATGAGTGGGAGTAGAATGTGAGTGGTGGAAGTGAGAGTGGCATGTTTTTACAGAAAGGTTTGATTTTAAGGAGTTAGTATGAAATCCAGATTAGAGCTGTGTCCGCATTGAAAACAACCTGCTAAGAATTAAAAAACATTCACCAATTAATTGAAAGTTCTGCCTACACATGAAATTGTTTTTGACGGAATCTTTTTTTAAATGAATGAAATAGTAAAGAATTTATTAAGTCACTGAAATCCGCCCCCCATTTTGACTTAATGTAGCCACAGAGTCAGATTCCTTATTTTTCATTCAGTATTTTGTTTTTTTCTCCTCAAACTCTCATCTTAAACAAAGAACAAGCAGCCATATCTCCCCTAATACATTACTCAGGTTTTTCTGTCATTTTATGTTTTCCATACTTAAGTCATGCTACCTTTAGCTGCCATATCTACACTTAAATCTAAAATATATATTTGCTGAAGACAAAAATGAAACTTGCTGTGGTATTTTAGCATGTAGGAGGTTCAATTCATTACTTATTATTGATTTGAGTTTGTCAATTTTCTTACCATAAACTCACTGGATCAACATTTGGGGCATTTTACTGAGTTTCATTCTTTGGAGTCATACTGTAATTGTGCCTGCCTTTCCCAGTAAAATTTGTTGAGCTTTGTTGACTGGATCGCTACTAATTTTAGCCTTATTTGCCATAATGTGTATCTATCTACCTTATACAGCTAGCTAGTTTTGGGTTGTAAGCTATCAATCTCTCCGGTCTACAGCTAGAATTATCCAGAATTACCTTCTAGAGCAGCTGGAGAAGTTGTTTTCCATTCCCTTCTGGTATCCCAAGTTTCATTCCAAGTACCATCTTTATTATCTTAAAATTGTATCCTCAAAAATTTTTTAAAACTTTTAGATTATGAATGTTCTGAAATAATTGGGTGTATGCCTCTAAGGGGTTATTATTCTGGGTTCATATTTTAAACCTAAGTTTCATTGAAGCAAAAAAAATGAATATACTTATATATGTGATATATTTGTAAATTTAGAGGTAGTTTTTTCTCAAGATAAACACTAAAATAAATCATGTTTGTTTTTTTTTTGAGGCAAAAGGTTTTCTCTTTCAGTTGTAGTTATCTGATGGTTATATCTGATATGAAAACCTCAAAATATTTTGGATTTCGTTCAGATAAGCATCTGTGACTTTGAATGTTATTCCAAACTGTTGAGTCCATAAATTAAAAATGTATGAGCAAATGGCTCCCACCAGATTTTTGCTCTCAGATATAATCAGCAACAGCAACAAGGCATACGAATGACAAATGCAATGTAAATTTTATCTGACCTACAGGCAGTCTCAGGCTTATGAGCAGGTTCTTTTCCAAGAGTTTATTCCTAAGTTGCTTAGAACCCAGAATCAATTACTCATTGAAACAGTGCTATGCTGTGGCGAGGTACCTAGCCCACCAGAGCTTGGTACGGACTGCGAAGGCTTCTAACTACCTTTGTCACAGACTCTGAATTGGAGAACAATAATAACGTAGTTATTTGTTCAGCTCTACATGTATTAGCTAACTTAGCAGCAATTCAGAGATAGGTACTATTTTTATTGAGAGTTGAAGACAAAGGGGTCAAATTTCCTGTACAGAGCACTTAGCTTGTAGAGGCAAAATTTAAATCCAGGCACTCTGGCTCTAGAGCTAATGTTCTCAACCACCTCTTCCAGAAAGAGCTAGGGTGGGAAAGGGAGATATATGCAGAAGAAGCTGCTCAGATCAAATGTATCGGTGAAGGGAGGAGATCATGGGAATGAGGAGTCTGGAGTCAGCTACCCAGGAGAGGATACTAATCTTTAACAGGGTGGAATTGCGCCTCCTATTCCTAATTTCTTTTTAATCTCCTGTATTATTTTCATTTCCATATCCTCACTTATTCTTTCTTCCTTTTCTTTTTCTTCTTACACCACTGCAGATTCTACTATTAAAAGTGAATGGGGTGATAGGAAATAGAGGATTGGGGCTAGCCCAGATAAGGGTGACCCACTGTCTTCGTTTGCCTGTGCCTCAGGGATTTCTGGAGAGACAGGATTTTTAGTTCTAAAACCAGGAAAGTCCCTGGAAAACTAAGACTAGTTTGGTCACCTTACTGTGTGTATGACAGGAAGAAAGCTATAGAGAGAGACTAGGAGGAAGGAAAATAAGGACCGAAAAAAAAATTCTTCAGGGGCAATGACCATGGGCAATCCATGTGAGCTGAACTTCAAGTAGCTGGGTGGATCTTGAGTTTTAAACTCCCAAGTACACTGAGAACATTAAGCAAAAGTTTTTGTTTGATCATTTTCCCTCAATTCTTAAGTAATATTTAGACATATGAAATCTGGCCCCAACCTAGGTCACGAGATTTTGCAAAAGTATAGAGCAGAGTGGAAAGCAGCTTTAATCTGATGAAATCAACTAGAAAAGCAACTCTGTTAAAAGTATCCTTTTCCGTACAGGAAAGAAATATGCAACTTACTCAATGGCATTTTATGTTATTTTCCTTATTTAGTGATTGAAGGAATAAGTAACATTGCTATAAACTTAAATTTCATACATCAATAATGAATAGTTTCTTGGTGATAATTATCAAATTATATCTCATTGAGACCAGGTTGAAATGCCCTATAAAATTCTATGCTTTCTACTATGTTCTGTTTTCCTCTAAAAGTACAGATTTATTAACTGTCACTTGAATGACTGTCCTTATCTTCATAAAATTATAATTGGTTGAGAGCTAAAAATATTATGTTAGAAATATTAAGTCAGAAATATTAAGTAGGAAATACAGCATTGTAATGCAATCCATCTAGGTAAAATTTTAAAAAGTGGTTGATTAGAAATTTTAAATAGCCATTATTCATGATTTTTATAATTAAAATTCTGAGTTTTCTACTAAGTTCTTCCTTCTGGTTCTAAAAAGAAAAAAAATGAAAGAAAATAATAAATCTATGCAATTCCTTCAACTTTAACCTTAGTTAATGTATTAGCAATTCTCGGTGTGCTAACAAACATCACTAAAATGTCAGTAGCTTATGACATAATTATTAGTTTTTGTATTACATGGGAACTATGGCTGACCTCAGCTCTATTCAGCTCCACTGGACTTAACTGAGTTTTGCTCCTCATATCTTATCATTCTGGACCTAGAATGAGGAAACAGCTACTCTCTAAAACATGAAGCCATTTTTACGACAGAGGGCAGGAACTCAAGTGTGGACTAAATTTGATGCAAACACTAGGTGCCACATATCATTCACTTGCACAACTCCTGTGTTTCTACTTTACTCTCACATTACTACCACATTCACAATACTTCTGACACCAATGAGTGGAGATTTTCTACACACCAAGCAATTCTGGGACACCTGCTGGGTGTCGTACGATTCAACTCAATTCTAACACCATCTGCCTAGAGGTAGTATCAGATCCCACATGTTAAGGTCTCTGTCTCACAGGACTGCCCTTCCACCTACTTCAGATGCCAATCACAAGTCCAGGTTGTTACCTGTGCTTCTGACAGTTTTGATATTTAGAGGTGGTAGTAATTAAAATGTCTTTAGTAAGTGGAGACTTATGCTGTGGGGCCCAGGTTTGGCATCCACATCAGCCACTATGGACACTCTGTAGATATGCCCATTGTGCCAATTTGGAGTGACCAGTGATGAAGACTGGCTAATATCAACTGATTGAGACTTTTTTTTTAGCCTGGTCGTTCATTGTGTCTTCTGTGGTAAATTCTTTTTAATAGAAATTACTATGTGGTAAAATCAATTTTACACTTTTGCCGACACTCATGTATCCATCAACATCTTTCCACATCACCTTTCCACATCTGACATCATTTTATCTCATCTTCTGATTCTTTCCTATCCAGATCCCTGAGTAGTCCGCCAAGCTATTGGCCTCTTTCTGTGAATTCAATATATCTTCTCACCCTAGGCCACCTCTCATTTCTCACAAATGGATAAGTGCACCATTTGAAGTTCTACTTGGAAAAATTTCCTGTCATCAGTTTATTTTAAGGCCATTTTTGGCGTGGTTATAATATGGCCACCATCTATTTTCAGCTTTTATACCAAGTTAACATGTCCATAAATCAAGTTCGGATTTCTTCTTCTGCTTCAACTGATCTTAAGGGAGCCCTGCACATGATCTTAGGTGCATTGTGAGGGAGGGACACTAGTTCAACCAAAGTGGATAACATGGGAACCTGGATTTTCCATACGTACAATATACTCACACTTTCTGACCTTACTCAGCTAGATCCAAGGTGTGTTATTTCCATTTTATAATAGACTGCTTTTGGGCCCACTGGAATTAAAAAGTGTAGAATGCATGGTCACTTATTTTACTTCATGATCAAACATTCCACCTCTTCAAGTGCCCATGATTATGCCAGGAGTTGTTTTTTAAAATATTTATAATTCTTGTTTTAGACAGCATGGCCTTGATTCCGGACCCTAGAAGCCAATGATGTGATTCTCTCACTGGCCCTTAAAGGATATAAATTTAAAACGTTCAACCTTTTCCCATAACTGCTGTACCATATGATGCAAGCAGCAGGACTGCTTGCACTGCAGCCTGGACTGGCTATAGGCCTTTTCCTATTCCAAAAGTCTCTCAAACCTGGCAGGCTTTTTTGTGTTACAGAATATTTAGGCCAGACACTAGTCTTAGGTGTGAAAGATCTAAAGAGGTCTGTGTACTTTTATGGTTCTTTCTTTGAGGTAAGGATAAAAGAATACATTAATTTGTCTTTTATTCTGAAGGGAACAACCTAGTATATTGTGGATACAGGACACGTAAAATCTTAATAAAAGTGGCAGATCCCTGATACATTGTAGGTTTTTTACTCACTTTGGAGCGTGTATGTTTTGAGGCTTTGAGCTTGTTAGCCACTTCTTTCTTAGTCTGCCCTGATTAACTTTAGTGTAGTAGAACAATGTGATGTTCTGTGCGATGTCCCACGGGTTCTGTTTTAGTTAGACTCTGTTATGACAGAGGGCAGGGAAGTTAATATAGCCAAGAGAAAAACAAGTAAGTGTATGTAATTGAGGCTCCCATGTGAATTGGAACTGTTTCTAATCTTTTTTTCCAATGGTATAGAGAACCTTCCGCACATGAAGCCCTCTTCGTTGTCCCTCCAAACTTGTCAGTCATTATGACATTGCAGCCCCTGGATTTCCAGCCTCACATATTGCTATCCGGGCTAATTTTTTTCAGCCTTTCCATCATCTCCATTTCTATTAACAATCAAAGCTTTGTGATAGTGTCTCCTACTGTCAGCCTTGATGTTCACAGAAGAGCCATAACTGAGTAAATAATGATTGTGGTGTCTGTCTCACCAACATATTTCCCATGACTTTAGTGAATTATGGGTCTTAGAGCTCTTCCATGGAAAAATATTACTCTGATGGGTTTCCCTGGATAATATTACATATCCTTTCTAACACAGCCACTTCCTAGAGTCTTTTACTTCTTTTATGGCTTCACTATCTTCCACGGCAATTCAGGCATTTCAACTTTACCGAGATGTTCTCCAGGTTTCTAAGACCCATTCTAGCAGCAAAGTTTACCCATGCTCTTGGGTCCTTACCAGAGCATTGAATCCCATGTTTCAAGAAAATGCCCCCCAAGTCAATAAACTCTTGCTTTTTTAGTCATAACTTCCCCCTGACGATCAAGTACTCTGAAAATCTAACCCCGCAAATAACTCTCCTGATACCTGATAGTACATACTAGCTAATTCTTGAAACTTCATGGAGTGATCATCTCTTTTCTTACTTATCAGTCCCAGTATGTTTCCATCCCACAACTGGTTTATGCTAAAAGTTAACCATAATTTTCATCCTAGAAGCCAGGAGGAAATGTTGAGCCAACCCCTGAGGAGTGCACCTTCTACCTTATGTGGGAGCAGCGTTTGAAATATCATCTTCATGAGAAAATTGCTGCTCTTAATGGAGAAGAGTAGGCCAACTCCACAGGCTCCTAGGCGGTAGATCCTCAGAAAAATTCACCCAAATGTCTACATTCTACGTTTTTCTGCCCCACCTTCTTCTAAGCAGAGCTCTGAACTTAACATGAAAACACTCCTCAGCTGAGTGCTCTATCATCTTTGCAGTTCACTGGCCCTAAATATCAAATCCTGAATTTGCTCTCCAGCTGTGTTCATTCTCTTTGTAAATGAGAAAGAATTCTTTATAAGTCACCTGACATCTTTTTGCTTTCATACTTATATTTGAGCTGTTTGTTAACAACATACAATTTCTCCTTATCTCTCTTTAGGTCTACAATATAACTTTCTGATAATCAGTCAATTCCATTGTCTTTCTATGAGTTCTTTGTTCCATGTTTTCCAAATGCTTGGACACTGTCTTGGCTAGGGAATTCACAATCAGAAGGATATTCTCCAATGTTTCCACTGATGATATTTCTGTCAGTTGAGCTGCAATTTTATTCCAGAAACTATCTATGATAGGGATCCCCATTTTCTGTTAGGTGGCAAATGTTCCAGTTACAAAACTGCGTCTTATTCACTGATATCACAGACCACTTTCCAGTATCAATTGTGTCAGTTGGTTCTTCTAGGAAGGAGAAGACAAGATTGAGTTAAAAGAGCAAAAAATATTTTGAGAGAAAATACATGTGAAATACAAAAGAAGCAAAGGGAACAAGAACATCCAAGGAAAGCTTTCAAAATGTGATGAAGATCTGGCTCCTGTGAAAGGAGAGAAGGAAGGCCAGAGGGTTGAGTAGGATGAACCTCACACAGCAGTGCAGCTCTGAGAAAATCTTAACCAACCTCATGGGAGCTTCATTGGAAAGACTGCTTTTCGAAGAGTCTTGTGCTGTCTTAAAATTAGATCCTCTTGTACCATTGCTATACTCATTGGCTGAGCACTGTCCAGGAAACATGAGGCCTTGGCTCAAAGCTGAGGCATAGCTTGAAGGCACCTGCACCTGAAGGCTGTGATCAAGCTGTACTTATTTTGATGGGGTTTTGTTGTTGTTGTTGTTGTTTGTTTGCTTGAAAGAAATGTGAATAACAAACCTTCATGGCTGGCTAAAGACTTCTGACTAATATAGAGTCATTTCAACAACTTATTCAAACAGCTGAAACTTTTTACCATAACACACAATAACTCCAAAGAGTATGAGATTAAAGAAAACCACCAATATTTGTTTCAAAATAAACTTCTTTTCACAATTTGCTATTTTTATCACTCTTCCTTTACTCTTATTTTCTTTTAACATCCTTCTAGTTTTATAACATTTGGCCAGAAATGTGCCTTCCATCTGTATATTTTCCTAAAAAAAAAAAATCATTATGTTTCCTTTCTCTCCTCATAGCTGTGATATTGTTTTTGTATAACAGATATGCTTTTTGTTTATCTTTCTAGTGAGAGAAACCTAATAGCCAGTATTAAAAAGTTTCACACACACACACACACACACACACACACACACAAACACAACCTAACTTCTGCAAGATATTAAATTATGAAAAATAAAAGATATGTACTTATGGAGTTAATACAAACATAGCCCCTCCATGGACATGGGGGGCAAAGAGGACTGCTGGGTCAGCAGCCCCAAGGAGGACAATGAACAAGCGTTCAGTGGCTGTGCTTGCCCCCAAGGACGTTTCCCATTGCTCCCATAGCCACTATCTGCCATTCCCATGGATATTATCTCCCTCCTTCGCTAGAGGACATGACCGGTGTGGTCCTCCCCAGCACGAGCTAGGCAGCACATCCAGCTCTCACCTGTGGGGGCAGACCCTTGTTCCCCAGGATGAGGTAATATCCTTCCCTTCTGCTCGCATATAAAACAATGCCTGCTCTTGGCCAGCTGCCTTTTCCTGTAGCTCCAACCGACCAAGTGCTGAAGCCTCCTTGTATTGTGAGTGATAACCGCATGTCTCACTCTGCTGGCCCTCCTGGTAGTTTTTTTCAGAATATCCAAGGCCCAGGTGCAGGTTCCTGGCCTGGAGCTCCTATGTTACAGTACTATTTGGTGTCTTACTTCAAGAAGCTCACAGTCAGTTAATCAAAGAGCAGAATTAGGTTGTCTTTTCTCACTCTTACTCCCTTCCATCTCCTGCTATAATAGAAACAACACCGCCCTTTGTGGAAGATAAAAACAGCATCCTCTTTCCAGTCTCCTCTAGGTCCTGTTAAGAGAGATTAATTTATCAGGATGTGAGAATGTTGATCTTCATGAAAGCTAGTCTCCTGCCTAATTAGGAAAAGTTTTCTCATCCATATTATTAGCTGGTTTCCTGTTTCTCTCTAATGATAAGTAATTTTGTGCTGGGCAAAATAAATTGTTCATTCAATTGTTACTAGAGCAAGCATTCCAATCAGGAAATATAGAACATGATAAAGAGCCGGTCTTTTTTAAAGCCCCAACTATATATTTCATCTTAAAGTACAAATCTCTAATAACCACATCATAACATTTAAAAACATGTTTATTCAGAATTTCTTAAAGATTTCAAAGTACTTTCAAGTTTATTTTTACTTTTAAAATGAGTACTCAAAAAATATTTCTGGGTGAGTGAAACTGACTTTATTTTTAGCGGCCTGACTTGCTTCCTTACAAAATGATATTCTTATCCAAACATTTAATGGATCCAAATCATAAAATAAATTTATTTTTATAATCATATATTTAGTTCTTTAGTATTATATGCCAAATATTGGGCTAAATACTCTAAAATTTACACACCATAAATATTAACTGGATCTATGACTCTAAAATATGTAGTAGGTGCAATTTATTTAATTCTTTCTGAGAAGAAAATAAACTAAAAACTCTCATAGTCCTGAATAAAAATGAACAATTAATTTTGTCCTAAGGGGGCTATTATATATGGCTGATAATGAAAAATGCAAAAATCAAAGATCACACACCTTGGATAAAGATACATTTATTCAATTTGTTTTATGGGTTCAACTTTGCACCTTTGCCTTTATATATCTTACATTGAGCAAATTAGTGGTTGTAACCACTCTTGTGGTTTTTCTCGCCTACCCTAAACCTGTCTCTTCTTCTAAAATAGAATATGACTAATGTGCTTTAGTTGGGAAAGTGTGCATTTGTGTTGGTCCTTCTAGTTTGACTGTTGCCTTAGAACATGATGCAATGAAATACTATTCACAACAAACTTGTCCTCCCTTTGAAATATGAAATAAACTTCCATTAAAGTCCTAAGGTGATCAATAGAATCAGTAGAAATTTCACCAGAATCTCTTCCCTTTATGCATGTTATTCCTTGGCCAACTTTTCATGCAATCAAAGCTAGAGATGACATAAGACTTAGGCCAAACCATGAGTGAAAATAGCAAAAATAAATAAATAAATAAATGAATGAATAAATAAATAAATAAATAAATAAATAAATAAATAAATAACATTAACATCTGTTTGGAATGTTAGCTTCTTGAGAATAAAGAAGTTTTAAATGTGATGAGATGATAAAGACCTTTTGGAGTACTGGACATATTGACTGTGAGGCTTTGTATAGTTGACCTAATTGAGTTTCAACTTCCTAATCTAATTCAAAGTATCAATAATACTTATATTATGAAATTGTTTTAAAGATCAAATTAAATTATCAGTGTAAGCACTGACACTGCTTTGCACATAGTAAGTGCTTAGTAAATTATTATTAATCATCAATATAACCTACAGCTTGAGAATATTACATTTATTAATGAAATGTAAGAAGTGAATATTTGGCAAGAAGTGCTTTTAATGTTCTACCAAAATATGTCAAATTCTAGAAAAGTTATTAAAAATTTATCAGAGCAGGTAATTACTTACTACAAATATGCTAAAAGAAATATATGTTAGAATCTTGGGACCTATTTAGTAATTTAAATAAAATAATAATTAAATAATATTAAGATCAACCAAATGAAAGAAAAGCATTTTTAAATTATTGTATAGAGTGAAAGGAAGTAAGAAGAAAATTCCCTGAAGTCATGGAAACATCTGAATATCTTTTTATCTCTTAATTTTTCTATCTGAAGATGAGTATGAAAAAGCTTTAACAACTTGAAACACATACTTTGTTTAGAATGTTTTGGAGAAAAAGCCAGTAAAAAGATACATAAAGAGTTTGTGAGTGAGCTAGTCTGCTCATCCTAAAGAGTGGAGTCTTAATTGCTACCAAGGTTACTGAGGTGTGGGATTTGTCTTTGACCAGGAGAACACTTTGACAGAGATTTGGGCATTACTGACTGGACACAAAGCTTGTGTCTCTGGAGACCTGGATGAGCCTTTAACATATTTGGATCACTTGTGGGGTCTGTCTCAATTATTATCATGTAGCCTGGTGTTAATACAAGCTGCTATGAATTTAAGATCTAGCAACCTGATCTGATTTAGAGTAAGAAAAAGCCTAAGTTTAGAAGCTTTATTCTCACACTCCTAAATGCTGACTTCACATTGTAAACTCAGAGCTCACAGACTTAGTTCTATTCATGATGTAGTTCCATCTGCTAAAACCAAATACAGAGTAGGCTTTGAACAAATAAATAGACTCTTTGTGCCACCCTCTCCGTTTTTTTTTTTTTTTTTCTTTTGTTGGATTAGACACCTAATTAAGACACTAAGACTTCAACTTAGTAGGACGTCTGTTGGCCCCTCTGCTGCTTCTGATGGGGATTTTCGTCTCTTCTGAAACCCAATTCCCAGATTTCCCTCTGGATCTGGCCATAGACCCTCTTCTCTTTAAACCCCGGGCTGCATGATACTTCCATAATTAATGATTTCAATGTATAATCTGACCATTTCCATCTTTTGAAGTTGACAGATCAACATAATTTCTTGACTCTCCTTCTAATTTGTATTTCAAGAAGCACTCCACTTTATCTCATCTCCACCACCTCTACCATGGGAAAGGCTTTTGCAGTTTTACAACTAAGAAACATTATAAACAAATTGTGTAAGCAGCAGAGAAAAATTTATATCTTTCCAGAGCAAATATTAAATCAATCTCTATGCTTAGTTAAACCAAATAATTTCTGACTTTGCTTTTGCCACCATAAATATAAATCCATGAATAAAGATAACTAAAGAGGATAGTGGAAAGGGCCTAGTTATATTAATTTAACAGGGACCCATTGTTTGATTAATTTTGGCTCCAATTTACAGAGAAACAGTTCATTGCTAAATTAAATGATCCTAACTCAGTAAGAATTTCCCTAGAGGAGATATTACTTTCTAAATTTATTATTATTATCATCATCATTGTAATTATTACTTTCCTCTTCTGATTATTTGTCTATGTATATCTTATTTGGAGAAGATTCTGTTCAAAGCTTTTGCTTGCTTTTTTTTTTTTAAATGTGTCATTTGCTTTCTGATGATTTGATTCTGAAAGTTCTTTATATATTATGGATACAATTTCTTTATCAAGTATGTGATTTGCTCCCAGTATTTTCTCCCATATGGCTTTGTTTTTCATTTTCCTAAGAGCAAACAAGATCCTGGATGTCAGTGATTCTGATAACTTTTCTATAGAAGAAAGTCTTCTCTGTGACTTTCATAGATCAAAAGTTGTTTGCTTATATTTTTACATTTTGATAAAGTTATATATATCTTTAATCATTACGATTTTCTCATTGTATCTAAGAAATCTTTGCCTGAGAATTTTTATAGTTTTAGATTTTACACTTAGATGTCTGGTCCAATTTGTGTTAATTTTTGTAAGATATGGATACTGTTCTCTTTTGCATATAGATATGTATTGTTCCAGCACCATTTGTTGAAAAAAAAAATCCTTTCTCTATTGGATTGCTTTTAGATTTTGGTCAAAAATCAACTGAAGATATCTGAGTAGATTATATGAGTAGAGCCATTTCTAGACTCTATGTTATTATATTTATCTATGTGTCTAATTTTATGCAAACCCCACACTGTCTTGATGACTAGATTTATGATAAGTCTTAAAGGGAGATAATGTAAATTCTCCTAGCTTATTATTCTTTTACAAAGATTTTTTTAAACCTGTTCTTGGTCTTTTTTTATTTCTATATGAATTTTAGAATTATTTTATGATAATTTTATGAAGTATTCCCTCCTTTTCTATTGTCTTGAAGATTTTATGTGGAATTAGTATTTATTGTTTCTTTCGTAAATGTTTGATAGAATTCATAAGTGAAGACATCTGAGACTGGAGTTAACCGGATTTTGAAGATGCTTGATCAAGGAGGGTAAGAATTCATTGATTTATTCATCACTCTCTGAAGATAAGAGATAGCTACCTATTACAGGTATTTTTTTACCTTTTAAGCCTCATAAATTGTCCAAGGGTTATGAAATGCCTGATCAATAAACATTAATTCCCAAACAATAAAACATCCAACCAATGGTTCCACTTTACAGCAAAGAAGATGCAATAATGGACTGCGTCACATACCACACAAAAGTAACTGATTCATAGACAGCTAGAACATGCTTCTAAAGAACCAGCTGAAGCACCATCTCAGTGGAAAAAATCCGAAAGGATGGTATAACATTCTTCATAATGTAGTACTGACACCAAATCAGATGTGACTATACTGCTTCGTGTCCCAAACAGGAAGAATATATGAGATTTTAAACCCAAGGTATAGAAACAAGGCAGCCCAACTTACCATCACAGTTGAGAAGCAGAATACTAGTATCTAGTGAGTAGAGGCCAGTGATGCTAACATCCTACAAGGCACAGGACAACCCTCCTACCACAAGTTTTACTCAGTTCCAAATGCCAACAGTGTTGAAGTTAAGAAACCCTGCCTTAGACGATGCACATTTATGAGGAAACAGCAAGGGAACTACTTATTGTGCTACCAAGGCACTTAGGAGTCCTTGTGAGGTGGGGGGAAAGAGTAAAGAGTTACTATCATACAGGAGTAATTGACCTGCTTTTACACAACAAGATAGGGAAGTATGTGTGTGGAGCTTGGGTACCTTCTTGTACTCCCTATAATTACGAATGGACATAAGCAACCATCTCCGCTAAGAAAGGTATGGTTGTCAAGGGCTCAGATCCATAAGAATGAGAGTTTAGGTCAAACCAATCAGGTAAGCCAGCTAGAACTGCTAGTGATAACTGAGGGTAAGAAAAATGTAGAATGGATTCTTGAGGAGAGACTGGGTGAGCACCAGTTTCTGTCCCAAGACCAACTGCAGCAAGGAGGATTGTAGTTTATCACATTAACCTCTTTCTTTGTTTTCCCTCAGGAAAAGAGTTCCATGAGGACCATTGAGAAGCTGCTCCTCAACGCACAGGGAAAAGTGGCACAATGTGTGGATTGCGATAGCTATGAAGGTGCTCAGATCAGATTTCCCTTCAAGAAAGAACTTGCCACAGGTTGTTCAGTTAACTGACCACTGCCATGTTGGTAGGATCTACTTCAGCTTCCAGTTGCTGGTTTTGCTTTCTCTCTACTTAATATAAAGAGCTATGCATATGTGTAAAGTTGGAAAAACAAAAGATTGATTTATTATTAACATAAATTACAATATATAAGAATTAGCACCTTGTCAGATGTCTACGATTCCTATTAGCATCCAGCTTCCTTGTTAACATTTGTTTTTTTCCTCCAAGAAAGAGCTATTCATTTGCATTTTAATTTATATTTCTTTTCCTACACTCAACAACTAAAAGGAAATGCATATTTCCTGTAGAACTTTTACCTGTAGAATTTTATCAATTAACAAGAAAAATAAAATTAATAAAATAATCTTATTTGGGGAGATATATTCTCTGCATTTTGCTTACAGTCCTCATAGGTCTGACGTATTTTGCCTCTTTTTGTAATGATACTTCATTAGACTTCTATTTAATCTTGGTCATTGACCATTTCCTAGTTTCTTGATTTTTTATTACGTGGAATCTTAGCAAACTTAATTTGTGATTCATATTTTATGTACTTTAATATATATCTTTAAAATTTGGAATATCTCCTTTTCACATGATTACTTGTTTTCATTTAAAATTGATTTTTTTTGTTGATAATATTTCAGCACATCTGTTTGAAAAGTGATTTTCTTTTCAATAATTTTTAAAATTTTACTTATCTTTCTTTCCTTCTTTCCTTCTTTCCTTCATTCCTTCCTTCATTCCTCCCTCTTTCTCTCCCTCCCTCTCTTATGATGTTTATTTAGCTTCTAGCTAAAATGCTTACTTTTTTTCCTTGCCATGGAAGTCAGGGGAACCTTACAGCTATTAGTCTCAGGTCTTTATCTGCTTACTCAGGTACATTTATGTAATTAATTGTTTTTTTTTAATTTTCTTTTTTTAGTAATTAAAAGTAAAACCCTATGAAGTAGATCAACTGCAGTATGAAAAAAAAAATCATCCCCCATTAATGTTACCATGAAAAGGCATAAAATTGAAAAGAAAATGTAAGAGACATAGATATATACGAACCGAAAAAGACTAGGGACATTAGCTTTGGAAAGTAATTTAGCCCAGTTGACACAGTATTACAAAACAGCTTTAATGAATATTCTAGTGAATAGATAAATAAATAAACATTCGTGTTTTATAAGATAGAGGCATTAATAAAGTTGGCACAAATTAAGAATCCTATACAAAAGTTGTATGTAAAGTTATTAATAAATTCATTTGTTGGCCTGAGTCAGATTGTATATTTTAATAAGTTTTGGGATTTTTTCCTTATGTGCAGACAATTCACCTGATTAGAGGATTAACATATCGAGAGGGTTTTTAAAAAAGAAATAACCTTGGAAGTGAGAATTAACAAATCTGATCTATCACTGTCTGATTTCAGAATTGATCTCACCTACATCCACATAACTTAATTATTAGGACTGAGAATTGAGCCCACCTGTATCAACATGACTTGAATGTTTGTTCCATAAAAATTCTCATCCAGGAAAATAAGAATATAACCAATAAATAATTTTACTCTTGGCTTCAGGAAATTCGTGCAAACCAATCTGGGAGAATAGTTTGATCATCCAAACAAATAGCTCTCCTGTCAGGACAATAGATTGCTCACATGGCCAACAGCTCACTTAATGTTACAAGGGTTAAGACCCTTGCTTCACCAGGTCCACCAATTCTCTGCCACAAACTTTGCCAATCCCAACTAGTTTCTAACCTTGAAAGATCAACCTTAAACCAATTGTGACCAGATCACAAACACTTCACAGACAGAACTAAAACTAAATGATGTTCTCCCTTACTGCAGTGGGTCTGATAAACTTAGCCTTACTTGATTGACATATTTTCTGTGTTTTGAGGACTGATCGATAGTAATAGCCATAGCACCTCTCAACAGTCCTCAACTGCTACCCACACCATTCACATACTACCATCAGCTCCATCAAACTTTAGTGATTCCAATTGGATTAATATAAAAAAAGAAAAATTAAAAATACGAAAAATTCCCCTACTTGAAAATTTTCTCATTTTTCTGAATAAGGCTTACTAGAGCAACCAGATGATTGAAGTATAAACCTTTTTATTTCTACACTTATATGAATACATTTAGATATGAACAAAATGTGGGCAATAATGATATCTGGACTGTATGACCTTGGGCAAGTTATCTAAGTCTCAGTTACCTCAATTGTAAAATAATGATTAAAAAATTGAAAATTGCTAATATATATTTAGCATTTACTACATCTGATATGAAAACTGAGATCAACACACTTCCCTATTTTTGTGCTAAATAATATTGGAACCAGGCAAAAATAACAGCTGCATGGGATAAGAAATAATTGTTCTCAGAGATACACCTACTAAAACAATTCATTTAACAAGACTAACTGCTTTTGCATCAATACTTGTACCAAGCTCCTTGCCTCACTGTGCCCAACAGTTTATAATTCTCATAAAATGTCCAATCCCAGTCACTTGCCTTGCAAATGTCCTCCCTAAATCAACTGTTAGTCCAAATTTTAATACCATATATACATACACATATATATATACACATATACAAATATAAGTACTCACATATACATACATATATGTGTATTATAGGTATTTTTATGCATAAATATATAAATATTTATAAATATATATATATATATATTTCTCCTGATTTCCCTCTTCTGAGACTCTCCTCAGACTGTAGAAGTACGGTATTGCCCTTTACTGTACTAGATTTAATAAATTGAGTTCTACTGGCTCAACTGGCTTTTGGGGGGTCCTTTTGGAGTTTGAGACATGGTAGACTTTCTCCTAAGTATCATATATGCATTAATTTTTTAATCCTCAAAATAAGCCCATGAGATAGATAATATTATTGTCTACATTTCATAAAAGAAGAAACTGAAATATCCAGAATTTAACTTAGGAGAGTGTTTTTGTGAAGATTAAATATAATAATTCAGAGAAAAAGCACAGCATAGGTGCTAACACAAAATAAGATTTATGAAATCTTACTATTATTTTTCTGTTATATTAATAATACAAGGTTAAAAATAATCACCTCACCAAAGAGATCTCTACCATGAATACTTTAGTGCCGAGAGAATTGTATACATTTTTCAAATCCCTGAAATATTTGGCTAAAAATTGAGTAATTTTCAGCAAGTGTTTATTTCTTACTGTTATGTGAAAAATAATGTTTATAACATGTTTGTTAATTTTCTAATAATATTTTATAAAAAATAAGGATCTTTTTAATTTTTTCCTATCCTTCTAATCTTTGATCTAGAATAAGAATATAACATTTAGAGAAGTTTTGTATTATTGCCAGAGTTGAGAAGCTAAGAGGGATTAGCTACATACTATCAGACAGGAGTCTGCAATCTTTTCTGTGAAAGTCCAGGTAGTAAATATTTTAAGCTTTGCTCTCCATATGGTTTCTGTCAGAACTACTCAGCTTTTCATTGTAGCATAAAAGCAGCCATAGGTCATACGTAGATAAATGAGTGTGTGTGTGTGTGTGTGTGTGTGTGTGTGTGTGTGAGCGCGCGCGCGTGCGTGCGCTATAATAAAACTTTATTTATAAATACTGTTGGCAAGCAGTTTTCAGTCATCGGGCTGTAGTTTGCTGACAGCTCTTCTATTTGCACTTTGAAAACTTCCAGAGTCCTGTAGAAAAAGTCCAAAGAGGATTTTTTCCTGATTTCCTACTCAGGTTTGACATTCCTGAGAGATGCTCATTTATAAACACAACATTGCTTCTCCATTTACTTGCCCTATCACTAATTTTTCTTGGGTGTCATGACATCTAATATTGTACTTTGGTGGCTTCTGTGGCAAAATAAAGATATTACAAGTAAACCCTGACTGGGGAACAACTCAACTTCTGAACTATACAAGATCTGACAGTCTGGATGGTAAAATTGTCACAATGCTGGCTTTGCCTGGCTGTCCTTTAGAGAAAGGGTTCTCTGTATGAACTTAGACAATAATTTCACTAGGGAGAAATAAACTATTTTGTCAAATTCAGGACCCAATCTGGTTTCATTATTTTAGAATAATAATAATAAAAAAATAACTTTTGGTGATAAGCTTCGTTTATACTTGGCAAAATTGTGCTTCCTTTTCGGAGAGGGAGAAAAAAAGACAAAAAAGCTCATAAAAATTTTTTAAAGTTTTTGACTTCAAATATTCTTGCAAAACTACATTTGCATGAGTTAAGTGTGTAGGAACTAAAACCATATGTATTAAACTTCTTTTAAAATAAACACTCATTTAAGAATTGAGGAAAAATTCTTGGAAAAGTAGGCTTTAGTCTTCACAGACTCCAAATAGTCAAAAAGAACATTAAGAAATTTGATAAACCCAAAGCACAGCTGGGTTTACCCATTATTAATTATAGTGTTTTTATTGCATAACATGTAAAAATAAACAGTTTCAAGAGTGCAATTATCTTAGAAGAGTATGAGGATTTTTAAATAACTCTAGAGTAACCTTTGCTCAAATCCTGGATTCGAGGTAAATCACATTATAGTATTTGAAATGTTAAGCACTTGTTACTCATCATATTTTACTTTCAAATGTCCAGTCTTTATCCCAAATCAGAATTAACAAAACTTTTAGAAAGACTTATACACAATTCTCATACGGTGACTTACTCTGATGTAAATCTATCCACTTAAATATTTAGACATCAAAAAATGAGAACTTGGTACTCTTAATTAAATGATATTTTTGTATTAGGATTAATGTTTATCATAAATAATCAAAACCCAGTTTTCATAACCACAGTCTTAATTCAAATTAAATCAATCCAACTAACCATTATTTCATTTCCTACTGTGTTGCAGAAACTTTGCTAGGCACTGAAAATTAAAAAACACAAGGGCATGCTCTCTTAGAGGAACAAGGTGAAATATAGTTAGTCAAACTATAACAATACAATGTAATATTTGTTGTAACACATGGAAATATAAATCATTATGACTCCAGAGGACATAAGATCAGTTTCCTGGAGGAGATGGTTAAGACTTAGATGAAAGCACATTTATATTGGGTCAAAACAGGTCAATAGGAGTTTGCCTAATCAAAAAAGGAAATAAAGCATTCTATGTAAAGGGAACAGCACATGTGAGAAGCGGAATAGTTTGGGAGAATCTGGAGCATCTCTGTATGGCTAGAGTATAAGGTGGGTGGGAAATGACCAGAGATAAGGCTAGAGTGTCAGGCTAAGCCACATAGAAAAGGACTTTTCAGGTCATGCTACAGAGTCTGGAATTAACAGGTAGACATGCATGGTTTTTAAAATCACTATCAGATGCATATAGATTCTCATAGCTATAGGATAATTTTTAGGTGTGTGGGATTGGGGGGAAGGGAGGAATGAGAGAGCTCAAACATAGGGAGGCTTGTTAGGATTCTCCAAAAGTGTATACTGGCTACTGCAACAAGGTTTTGGCAAATACAATGATACACTGCCACCTACAAGTAGGTTCTATGAGATTAGGGGCCACATCTGGCCTACTTCTGCAGTGTTTACAGTACCATCACAGTCCTGGCACATAGTAAGTGAACAGTAAAAATCTGCCCAATAAATGAATGACGAATGAAAATGTGGTGATGTATTGACATCAACCAATGTGATAATAAGTCATTCATGAACCTCAGTTCTGGAATATTCATAGAAGGAGTGATACTCAGAAAACTAAATCTGAAAAGAGCACCTCAGAATTTCCAACTCATTCACACCAGTCTGGAAGAAGGAAGAAGTCTCTCTTCATGACAGGGTCAGTGACTGTGGGAGCAGCCTCTTAATTCTCATCAGTTCCTATTTGTTCCCCACGTGCTGTGCCCCTACTTCCAAAACTGTCCTCCCAGTTCAAGAGAAGCAGCACTGACATTAAGAAGTGAGAAATTTAAGAAGCGAGTGAAATTCTGTCTTGTGAACCCTCATTCTTCCCTTCCTTCCCCCCTTTCCCTTGAATGACCCACATGCCCTTTACACATTACCTAAAAACAGCATGGGACTTCCAGTTTTCAGAGCTTGGAAGTCGCCACTCTCTCTTAACAAGTAAAAAGGTGAAAAAACTGAAAAAACAAAACTTTTCTTGGATCAGTAAGGAAGGCGGGGACACAGGGCAAAGTGCTGCCCCTGAGATTAGAGAATCAGACTGGCGAATACGGGGAGTCACCACTTATCAGGGCAGAGGCTTTGCAGTGGAAACCACCTCAGGAACCAATGACAGGATAGGAAAAAAAGAACTATAATTGATGAACATAATTGTGGACAACTCTGAAAGTTAAAAGCTCCAGGGAGTTGCGGTCATAAAGAACCCTCTGCAATATTGTGAGATTTACTCCAGGAACTTGACCAGACTCCGACAGTAGATATTGGAGAAAAAATGCACTCCACCTTCTGGCAGGTGGAGGGGAAAAAGAATCACTTTTTAAATATGCCAGAACACGCCGATTTTTTTTTTTTCTAATAAGGCTTGCCCTCAGAGGAAACTAGTTAACTAGAGCCTAATCTGCTGGAACATTATCAGAGTGTAACTGACCCTAGGGAAGGAAAATTTCCAACTCCAGTACACTGTAGCCGTCCTGTCCAGGGATGAGGAAAAAAAATGAGAAATTCTTTTGAAGTTCACAGTCCAGAGGTATAGAATCTCTGAAAGACTGAGACTTAATTATAGGTGTTTTCCTTGACTCTCGCATTTCACTTCTACATTACTAAATGCCTATTTATAGTAGTTCTTCTCAATCAGCACATCATTTCTAGCTATCAAGAAAAAATTACAAGGCATATCAAAAGTCAAAAAGCACAATTTGAAAAGACAGAGCAAGCATCAAAATCAGACATGGCAGGGAGTTTGGAATTATCAGACCAGGAACTTAAAACAACTATAAGTAACACACTGAAAGCTCTAATGGATAAACAATATGCAAGAATAGATGGGGAATCACTATGCTATACAACTGACCCTAATATAAAATAATATTGAATGTCAACTGTAATTGAAAAAAAAAATCAATGGGGAATATAAGCAGAGATGGAAATGCCAAGAAGGAACTAAAAATAAATGCTAGAGATAAAAATAAATAATAATAACACTGTAACAGAAATGAAGAATGCCTTTGATGGGCTTATTAGTAGATTGGGCACAGCTGAGGAAAGAATCTCTGCGCTTGAGGATATATCAGTGAAATCCTTAAAACTGAAAAGCAAAGAGAACACAGACTGAAAAAAGCAGAAGATTCAAGAATTGTGGGAAAACTACAAAAAGTATAACATACGCATAATGGTAGTACCAGAAGAAGAAAGAGAGCAAGGGACAGAAAAATAATTTAATGCTATAATGACTGAGAATTTCCTCAAATTAATGTTAGACACCAAACAACAGATTCAGGGAGCTCAGAGAAAATCAAGCAGGATAAATAAACACAAGAAAGGAAGAAAGAAAGGAAGAAAGAAAGGAAGAAAGAAAGGAAGAAAGAAGAAAGGAAGAAAGAAAGGAAGAGGAAGAAAGGAAAGAAAGGAAGAAAGGAAGAAAGGAAGAAAGGAAGAGAAAGGGAAGAAAGGAAGAAAGGAAGAAAGGAAGAAAGGAAAGGAAGAGTTGAAGAAAGAACAGAGCGAAGAGTTGAAGAGTTGAAGAGGCTGAAGAAAGGAAGAAAAGAAAGAAAGAAGAGAAAAGAACATGAAAGAAAGAGAAAGAAAGAAAGAAAGAAAGAAAGAAAGAGAAAGAAAGAAAGAAAGAAAGAAAGAGAAAGAAAGAGAAGAAGAAAGAAAGAAAAGAAAGAAAGAAAGAAAGAAAGAAAGAAAGAGAAAGAAAGAAAGAAAGAAAGAGAAAGAAGGAAGGAAGGAAGGAAGGAAGGAAGGAAGGAAGAAGGAAAAACATTACACTTAGGCATTCATTTTCAAATGACAGAAAATAAAAGATAAAGAAAAAAATCCTGAAAAAAAGACAGAGGAAGGGGAGCTTTCTATAGAGAAATAAAATAAGAATTACATTTGACTTGAAACCATGCAAGGAAGAATATAGTGGAGAGAAATATTTAAAATGTTCAGAGGGGAAAAAATTACCAACCTAGAATTCTGTACCTGAAAAATTAGCTTTTACAAATGAAGGAAAAATAAAGACTTTCTTAAGCAAACAAAAACTGAGAGGATTTTTGTCAGTAGAACTGCTTTGAAAGAAATGTTAAAAGAAATTCTATATTGAGAAGAAAAATAATATAGGTCCAAACTTAGATCTACATAAAGTGAGGAAGAGCATCAAAGAGTAAGCGATGGTAAAATAAAATCAATTGTTGGTAGGAGTATAGAAGAGAAATGAATAGACAGAGTGTGAAGAATTTTTAGGCCAGTAAAACTCTCTATATAATCTAATGGTAGATATAAATCATTATACATTTGTTCAAATCTAAAGAATGTACAAGAATAAACCCTGATGTGAACCATGCATTTTGGGTGATTATAATGTGTCACATGTATCAAGTGTACCATTCTATGCAACATGCTGATTATGGGAGAGGCTATGCATTGGTGAATTCAGGGGGTACATGGGAAATCTCTGTACCTTCCTCTCAATTTACCTGTGAACCTAAAACTGCGCTAAAAAAAAAAAAATGAAGTCACGAAAGAGAAAAAGAAAAGCAACATAGGACAGAGAAATAAATGCAACTTTATTGACTTTGTAGTTATATGAAGTTCACTAAGCTTCAGTTTTTATTTTGGTAAAATTGATACAAAAATAATGACTAATAGGAAAATATTTAGTTTGCTAACAGCGTGGTCCTCAGTAGGGGTTAGTTCTCTTATCCACTGCCTTTCTATCCCATCTCATAGCCTCTATGTGCTGGCTAATGTCTTCCTGTTAAAATAGAAGCAATGTATCTTCAGTTATAGGCATTTAAATGGAAACTTATACTCAACTGTTCACATTTAGAGGATTCTGTGTCTGTGCAATAATTTATTTTTTGTTATTGAAAAATAATTGTACCAAAGTTCATCTTATCACTCCCTAAAGTAAATAATACTCAGAGTGACTCCGGTCTAAAGCTCTAATTAGAACAAAAAAACTTGAATTCTGTAAGGACACAGGCTAGCTGGAGTATGTAACTATAGACTGTGACTCACAGGCTTCCAACTATAGGCAGACCAAGGCCCCAGCCACTACACCATTCCTCCCAAGGGCCACCCCCATTGAATTACTGAGCACTGTGAGGGGACTAAGGCAAACTCTTTATGTAAGACAAGGAATTCCTGAGAGACCCGACTAAACTCAAGAACTCCTGTTGATCTTGCTGAACATTCCTTAGATTGTAGGATTGTAGGTTTTAGATGCTTCTGCACGAATCTCTCTTCTCTGTCTTCTCCGCTAGGGTTCAGATTGGCATGATGTTCAGACAGATCTCCTAGTCTCTTCTAGCTCCTTGTCCATTTTCTTTTACACAGTTGTGTTCCCTAAAAAGCCTTTGCAATTTTAATTATACCTTGTTATTTGTTTCTTAGGGGATTGGAACAACATACTAAAAGGGCCCTATGAGAGATTTCTTCCACTCCAAAGATATTTATTAATGTCTTCATCGTCAAAAATCAAACCTGCTAACAATCTTTAAATGACAGTTTATGTTTTCAAAATGGAAAAAAAACCAAAAACAAAAAACATGCAAAGCATAACCTAGTAGCATGGTTGCTACAACTACACATGGATGAAGTCCAGACTTTAAGTTCATTTCATATGTAGTCTCCTATCTATTCCCCCACTACCCACATACCTCACACTATAAAGTGCTTCAAATGTTCACCATTTCTCATTCATAACCTGCATATGCTTCTTTCTTTGCCAGTTTTGAGTCTTGTATTTAAACTGTTCTTCACAATTCCAACTCCACCACTCAAGGCTTAGCTGAATGGCTTTCTTAGCTTCGAGGTCTCCTAATCTTTCAAGCAGGAATACCACCCAAACAATTACTTCATCTACTGGTGTGTGCATGGCTAAGTAATGGAGCTAATTGTATCTCTGATCACAGTGTGTGATTCCTTTTTGTGTTCTCCACAGTGCTTAATCGAAAGCCTGCTACGTTGTAATGCTAAATTTAATAAAAAGAGAAATCAATCATGTTATGTAAAGAAAATAGAATGAATTTTGTAAATAGGGCAATTTGGATTTAAATCTCAGATCCCTCACTTACTAGTTCTGTAACTTGAGGTATATCACTTAATTCCTCCAAGCTTTATAAAATGGGGATAATAGACCTCATATTGCAGAAACTTTATGAGGATTAAATGAGATAATCCACTTATTTTTATTCATCCCAAAACAGTACCTACTATGAGCCAGGCATTGTATTTAGTCTTGAAGGTATATCAGTGAATGAGAGTTAGGTTACATCACCTCAGAAACTTTTAATTTAGTTATGTAGAAAAACAGTAAAAAAAAAATTCAGATTGTCATAAATTTTATGAAGAAAATAGGTATGACGCTGTGCTAGATAATGATGGGAAGAAAAAAGTACAAATGATGAGATGATCAGAAAAAGTGTCCTTGAGGAAGAGCTGGACAGTACATGGAACATGCTCTGTATCAGTCAGGGTTCCATCAGAGTAACAAAACAAATGGAACACACACACAATTATATTGTGCAATTATTCCTCAACAAAAAAGAAATACATATAATTCACAATTTAACACAAAGTCTTTAACCATGGACATATACAGATACACAGTATGTGAGTATGTACATATGTGTGTTTGTATAAATATATATAGTATGAATATATGCATTTATGTATAATCAATATGATTTATTACAAAGATTTAGCTTATGTGATTGGCTAGTTAGGCAAGTCTAAGACCTATATGGCAGGCCATTAACTCTGGTGCAGGTGATATTTGTGTACTTATTTTCAGTGAAATCTCAGTTCTCCTCTTAAAGGTTTTCAACTGATCGGATCAGGCCCACCCAATATATCAAAGATAATCTTTACTTGCAATCAACTGATTATAGATGTTAATCATACTTATCAAAAACCTTCACAGAAACATCAAGATTAATGTTTAATTGAATGACTGGTATAGCAAGGCTATCCAAGTTGACACATAAATTGACTATCGCATGCTCTAAGATGTTAATTCCTTTGACATAAATTGTTTAACTTAAAGTATACTTTGGAGGACCTGGAAGTATAATTAGCTTTCCAATGAAAATCATTCTCCTGGCACTTTTAAAACAGCTCTCATATCAAAACCGCAGTGAAAAAGGATTTTAAGAAAATGTTTAATTTTCCTGAAATGAAACAACACATTAGTCAATCTTTCCTGTTGTGAAAATCTATATCATGACAGCTGAACAGGCTGAATTCTAGGCCATTCATTATTTTTAAATATGAGAAAAATAGTAGAAAAGATTACATTGCTCTAAAACTCCCAGCAGGCAGTACACTTATAAAATACCTTTAAATGATTAACAGGAAATAACTATATTTCCTTCCGTGCAGTAACTCATATTTTGATTTTTAAATAAATGTTTTTAATATTCATATCATATTGATTAAATACCCACCTTTTTCATATTACAACTAAATTGGAAGCATATTTATTTTTCAAGTAAATATCAAGCATCATGTAAGCTGAAAAACCCAAGTTAAAAATAAGTATAGAAAGTTTGTTAAATAAATCATATCTAAAATAAACTCAAAAATATAAACCCTTATTCCTCTTTATTTATCCAGCATAAATGCTCTTATTTTTTTTTCTTCACATGAAACTATAATTTTAAATTAATGTGTTTTTTATTTTTTCTTTTCTCTCTTGCTTTTTAAATTCCCGATAGTGGAGTCTAAGCTCTTGGTTTCATAAATATGAATGGACTTTGGTATATCTTGTAAACTTTTCCCCTGGGAAACAAGGAGTATCACTTTTGGCAGTGCTCCACAAAAATGTCAAATATCATATTGATCAAAGAAGGCAGAACAGCCCCTGGACTCACTGCAATTTATTATTGATTAGGCTACTCTGTCACATCAACAGTAAACCAATGCTTTCCCTAAAGTTCTAAGTCATTCTTATTGTGAGTGTGAGGGAGCTTGGTTTAGTCACATTCTTGAAACATTTTTACGTGCAGATACAGCCTGATGCATAATACTTATAGTCATCTCAAACATACAAGCTATAACCCATAATTGATACTTTGAGATCCAGTCCTTCCCTCTCACCACAGAACGGCAGGTTGGAATACTTCTGTGAACAGTTTGGAGTTATGCTCCTCTCCAAGGTGATTTTGCTTTCTTAACAGCTTTTGAAACCCTGTTTTCTTCCTCAAAATTAATTTTATAACACATTTTAAACTAAAAGTCATCTCATTCATTGGTAGGGGAAAAATATCCAGTTAAGGAATATTGCGTTGAAATTTTAGAATCACTATAACTGTTATGATGATAAATCGTTCAGTAAAGTTGAAAAACAAATTAATATCTTATTGAATAATAAAATGTGTGCTGATTTTTAAAAGTTAGTCTGAAAAAATTGTACAAGAATAAAACATATGAGGAAATTGAAGAATGAGAAGATACCTAAATTACCAGGTCCCCCTGCTAGATTTGGCAACTTTTAATGCCTTTGAATCACTCAAGGCTTATATCACCATGTTTGGATGTTCAGTAAATGCCAGTGTTCTAACTTTTCCCCTATGATACATAATGGATATTAACACATTAAAGGCTCTGCAGTGAAGAAACTCGAGCTTGTGTTGCTTAAACTTTTCTTTCTTTCTTTCTTTCTTTCTTTCTTTCTTTCTTTCTTTCTTTCTTTCTTTCTTTCTTTCTTTCTTTCTTTTTCTTTCTTTTTCTTTCTTTCTTTCTTTCTTTCTTTTCTTTCTTTCTTTCTTTTCTTTTCTTTCTTTCTTTCTTTTCTTTCTTTCTTTCTTTCTTTCTTCTTTCTTTCTTTCTTTTTCTTTCTTTCTTTCTTTCTTTTCTTCTCTCTTTCTCTCTTTCTCTTTCTCTCTTTCTCTCTTTCTCTCTTTCTCTCTTTCTCTCTCCTCCCTCCCTCCCCACTCTCTTTCTTTTTCTTTCTTTTCTTTCTTTCTTTCTTTCTTTCTTTCTTTTCTTTTCTTTCTTCTTTCTGCTTTCTTTCTTTCTTTCTTTCTTTCTTTCATTTTGCTAATTTATATCCTGAAGAGCTAGTGCTTTCTAGAACACATTTTAGGAAATATTATGCTAGGTTCTGCAGCTAGTGGAAAAGGATAGTCATAGAGAATTAGAACCAGAAAAATAGAGTCTCAAAGATTCAACAAAGAGAGGGAGGTTTGCAAAGGGGAAAGGCAGTAGTGAAATACACTGAAATATCAAAAAGAGGACTAAACGAAGGACATTAGTTTTTTTTATTGGAATGGGAACACCTAGTAACCAATGGTACAAATCTGTAGGCAAAAGTAGGTCTCAGGGATATGCATGATGAAAACGTATTAACAGCAATTCAACTCCATTCATCTTGTTGTGAATGAAAAAAGAGAACTAGTTAGGACTAGTTATAAAAGATAACTGTATTAAGTGAAGTGGGTATTGCTTATTTTAGCAACAGCTGAAACTTTCTATGTTTGGAGTTACAAGTAGAAGGCTGATTGAGAGAGAGAAAAAAATAGAGATCATAAACAAAGCTTCCAGTAAAGAGATTAGATAAAAGCACATAGGCTCATCTTCTCTCCCTTCCAAAACATAATATTGTTAAGACTGGATTGGAGGACTCATTATTATTGCCAATTCTTTCCATAGTGGTCTCTAGATTCAATGCAATTCCCATCAAAATCCCAGCAGATATTTTTATAGAAATTGGCAAGCTGATTTTAAAAATCATATGGAAGTGCAAAGGGCCTAGAATAAAGAAAATTTTCAAAATTTCAAGAAAATTTTGAAAATGAACAAAATTGAAGGAATAACACTACCAGATTTCTGGACTTATTATAAAAGTACAGGAATTGAGACAATGCAGTACTGGTGTCATAATAGGCAAATAAGTCAATAAGTTAGTATTCCAGAGATAGAAGAGAATTCAAATCTTTATATTGAGAAAGTTCATTGAATATCCAGCACAGCCCATATTTATGTAAAAATTGCAAAATTTTAGAATATTCCATCCCTAAGCCCTAAGAGCTGAGCACAATATTTATATCTTAATTTCTATTTACTGATAACATCAGGGAGTTCTAAAATTTCCTATATTTTTTCTATAAATCTTGTCAGAAGACAGAATTATTTAAAATCAGTACACAAGTGTAAAGAATATAAAAACTCCTTTGCTTTTGAGACTGCAAAAAAAAAAAAAGATTAATGACATGTAGAAAATGGTGATATTCTAAGTATCTCCTCTCTCTCCCTTCAAAAGGGAAGGTTTTGTATAGGATTTCATGCTGGGTGATATCAATTTCAGTAAAAGAGTTTAAAACCTCTAGTTGAAAGTGAAAATGTGAAAATGGAAATTTAGAGAAAAGAGATATCCCAATATGGTCATCATGGGAAAAAGAGACAAGTCAATTATACCAAATGCAAATGTCTTGGACTAACCATAATGCATTTCATTTGTGACATCCTATTTTGCTGAGCTGTTGTGGTACCAAAGTTACAGTCAATATTGCTGATCACGCTGTGAGGAAATGCAATCAATTAAATGGTCCTAGGTGCCTCTGGCTCTGCTCAGTCATACTGTCAGAGAGCAGAGAAATTTGACAGGGAGGGATGACGACTCAGGGCAGTCCTGCATCTTGCTCTCTTGGGAGCAGGAAACAGCCCAGAGAAAAGTCCTTGTCTCCATGTTCCAGCCCAGTGCTGTAAAGAAATCAAGTTCAGCTCTGCTTTGAAATTGGGGTCTGGGTGGCTTCTTTGTCATTGTGTTTTAAGGCATCATATGTTCTAAAATTTGTGTGTAATATTAAAGAAAAATCAATTTAGCACAAGCATTTGATATTCTCATACTCCTTAACTGCTGGCATTTCCTAGAACTTGGATCACTCTTTACGAGCACTCTTCCTTACAAATCTGAGAATTTTTCAAAACTCAATTGTTGAGAAAGATGTGCAAATTTTCTCATTAAGACAGATGATGTTATTTTCACAGATACTGCATTACATGTTACCTCATCCTAGCATAAATTATGTGCAAAAAGAAAAATATATTTGTCCAGTTAAAAACTCCATAGAGTTCCTTATTTTCGGACTTCTCATTTAACAGTATGTCATGAATTGACCCCTAATCAAAAGACTTGTTAATGAAGCTGTGAAACATTCATTCATTTTTATTCAATCAAGGTACATTTACAGAACACCAAAAATATGCTTAGTAATATGAGATGTTCTGGAGAAAGCACAAAAAAATTAAGAAGAGATAGAAATATCATAGAATATTTAAAATGACATTGACGAAAGATGTCAAAAGTGTTACAAGAGCACAAAAGGAGATCATTGGGAAAAGTTTGCCTGAGATGACTTTTGAATGGCTTTCCGAGTGATAAATATGAGTTTGCCTGAGATGAAGTGGAGTGTATCACAAACAGAAAGACAAATGTGAACAAAGGTGCAAGATTAAGGTGTTGGTTTTTTTAGAAGAGCATGAAGTTTACTGAAGTTGAAACACAAGTGTACCTGAGGCAGGTGGGGAATAAAGAAATATGAAGTCAGAGAAGTAAATTTATAATAATAGTGAAAAGAAAGCAAAATAACTTTTTTTTTTAAACACAGTAAACAAGAACCAAAGAAGTTTTCTAAGAAATGGACTAACATAATTAAACAGATTAATAGCTTAGAGATATTCTATGATAGGACGAAAGAATGATAAACAGTGGAAAGCAAACAAAAAAATGCAGATCTCTGAATTAACATTTTTTCTTCTCTAAATATTTATAATTCCTGAAAGACAAAAGTTTTGATGTTCAGGAAATTCGTAAGTCATTTTCAAGATCCAGAGCTAATGATAAATGCACTTCTGGACTGATCACTTGCTAAAGAAATATGGCTGGCAGCTACAGAGTTTGGAGAGAGCAGATATAGCACAGAACCAAAGAGAAGAACCTCTCCAGTCATTTAAAGACAAGGACAAGATAATTGTTTTGAATAGTACATGGTTAAAATTTTGTACGCTTTCCTATTTTATGTCAGACTAAATGTGTTTCAAGAATTTTTCTTGGTGGAATTGCATTATATATTATGAAAACTTTGGCATATCTCAGATCTTAGACTGTTTGGACGAATATCTTCAAAGGCTAATTAGGAAAGAGTGCTGTTGTTTTATGGTGCTGTTGAATATGAAAAATGCCATAGTATTCTTTAGGAAAAAAATAGATTTCAGCTAGTGAGGTTTATATTTGTAGTGAAACTTTACAAAGGTCAGTGCTGGAAGAATCCTGTGTCTTGAATTGTCAATCAGCTCTGGAATGGTCACTCTAAAGGTACAAGAAATACTTCTAATATATCTTATTTTGGCCCTTTAAACTCCTAAATTGGATCAACCATGTGACTGACCTAGAACTGATTCACAGAGCTTGATCATTTAAACACTTGGGAGCCCCAATGCCTTGTGAAATGCAGATTTTTTTTTTTTTTTTTTTTAGTTTAGCCTTCTACTCAAACCAAAATCAAATTGTGGCATGTAAGAAAAACTCATATTTTTGTTTTTCAATTTATTTGCAAGTGACTGCTCATTGAACATTCCCCAGAGTTGTAATTTTGGTTTTTCTTCTTGAAGGTGATGTTTTGCTTAAATGATTTATTAAAAATAAATACTCACTGTGAGTTAGACACCATGCTGGACACTAATTCAAGTGGAAATGTGTACTTGTGCTCCATCTCGGAGATGGCGCACTTTATTCAGCAGTAAAGGTTCATAATCCCTTAACTACAATTCTGAAATGCAAAAAATACTGAGAACAGATTTTCTGGCAAGACTTTCCTTGAAATAATATAAATTAGATTTTCATAATCATTATACTATTTAATAGGAATATTCATACATTTCACTATATAGGTATTAATATGTTTAATTATAAGGTGCCGCCCCAGAAGGCATACCTAATGATTTTGCATGCTATATGGCATATGATTTGTATTACCTTCTAAATTATGAAAAATTATGAATTTTAAAACAGCTAATTTCAAAAATTTATATATGATATTATGGCTCTATATTTCCCTCTTACAATGTTGCTAAACATTTTGACATGTGAAATCAGCTGTGCAAATAAGGCTATTAGCATTTATCCTAAATCTTTTATTTTATATACTGCATTGAAACAGTAAAGTCTCCTCAGACCTCCTGCACATTTTACTTGGTAATACTAGATGAAAATATGAAAGAGAAGAAAAGCCTCATTATGATATTTTAAAATAAGTTTTTCTGTATTTTTTCATGTTACCTTTTCTATAGTGTAAGTCATGTTTTTAAAACCAGTTCTCTTCCCCTTTGTTGCTTGTATTTGGTACTATTATATAGATTGCTGTGAAATTCCAGCAAGCTGGGGGACTCATGTTGAAAACCATCGTTTAAAGGGACTATTTTAGGTGATATATTAAATAACACAAAAGCAAGACAAAATTCTACTCCTCGTTTTTGTATATGGCACAGAACCAAGATTGTCCTTCATTCTTAACTGGGACCCAAGTTAAATTAATTCCTTATGTGCCTGGCGTTTTTCAGTTTTCAGTTCATCTTGTGCAGTCACAAAAATAAGTACTAAATGCTGAATTGTCTAACAAGAAAAAACACAACAGGATTCAAAAGGAGACAGTTAAATCCCTCAAGTGCTATAAGGCCAATATTTAAAAATATAAAGAAATTGGGCTTCTTTTTATATTTGAGCATGCCTCTTCTATTATCTGTACAAATATAGCTTCTTAGCCAGTTTTTAATCACATGTCAAAAGTATTTAGAGGTTCAGTTCAAAGGCTTACTCATAGTTTGAATCAGGCCACAAGAAAAATAAAACAAACAAACAAACAAACATCCAGAAAAATATGCTTGCCACTAAATCTAAGTTTATGATTTTCAAGTTTGGACCACTCTTAGAATAATTAATTTGTATGTGTAAGTGTATGTTGAAGGTAACATCTCTAATTGAGCATTCTTTTCCACTAAGGAAATATATTCATGGAAAAAATGAAAGATTGACATACATTACCAAAGATTAAAATGCTAAACACTAACCCTGACCTCATCACGTTTTATGTGCTGTTTACCTTCAACTCTAACCATATTTTTTGTTTCATACAAATTGTCTGTTATCTACAATATTCTTATCTTTGATATTGCCCATCATGAGCCATTGGCTTAGGACTTTCCCATATTTCTCTACAACCCCAGGATCGAAATACATTTGACACATATTAATTTTTACATATTCTTTAGGTATGTATTGGCTATAGGGTATTTGGAAAAGTGTTCGTGTATTTGTATATTTGACTTCCTTGATGCATGCAAACTATTTGATATGAAGAGCTACAGGTTAGGCAGAGGTTAGAAAGATTATAGCTCTTAAATAAAGGGGGTTAGCTGTGAACGTGATGTTTTAAGAGGTGATTTTCAAAATGTTTTCAATGGAACCTTAGTTCTTAAAGGCGTCTTGGAAGGACCACTGATATTTGATTCCAATTTAACATTTTAACTGTAATAAATTGTAAGATACACATTCACATGTGCTATATACTATATTTTAACACATTGTAGACCACCAGCATATTGACTTTTGCTGCCAGCTTCATTCATTTTTGTAAAGGCCCTCACATAAAATCTTTCTTGCCATCTCTGGGGCTATATCTGAATTTTCTAACATGTGACCTTGATTAAGATGGTTATAACTCTAGACTGTGTATATATATTTGTAACACATCTGTGCATGCCTGTACA
>NW_024344240.1:17943999-18034797 GCF_902729225.1 Pteropus medius
ACACACAAGGTTTTACCTCCTCGTTTGTCTGTAAGAGTCAAAATGTTCTATTTTCTAAACAACCCAGTAAATTACAAAAATAAATTGAATGCCAAAGCTGATCTGACTTCAGCAGTCACCTAAATTACTGTCTGAAAGTTTTGTTTGTCAAACAGGATTTTTACTTCTTTTCATGTTGTGCAATTCCCTGTTGTTTGAATGTTTACAATGTATATGATTGATTTTGTGAAAGAAGTAAAAAACATAAAGATAACACAATAAAATGTAATTTTAATCTCTTGCATTAGATTTATTTTTAAAAGGAATATTTCACTGGGAAAATGTTTGGGAAACACTACTTCAGATGAAGTGATTTTTAAAATTGTATTTACAGTCATGCTAATTTGTAATTGGTAAGTGCTCAGGCAATTGTTCAAATTGTTGTTTCATCTCTTTTACTAGCATTGTGTACCTAGGTAAAGGATTTAAGATCATTTCTAATATACTTTCTCAATCGCAAAATGAAGTTCATAATAGTCACCTTCATGGTCGTTGCAGAGTTAAATTAGAATCCTGAACACTATTCTTAGCTTATAATAAGTCTTCAATATATGGTGCTATTATTGTAAAATATTTTGAAAGAATTAAATGTATTAAATTGTTTTTTTAAACTAATTAATTAAAATGTATAAAGTTTGGTTGCTTGCTGCTGTAAACAAAACTATATTAGTTAGGTTTTTCACAACATTTATTCAAACAGATATAAAGTATTTAAGAGCTGGGTTTTACTGGAAATATGCTAAGATCAATTATATTTCACATTTTCTCAACTTCTCTAAATTGAATTTCCCAGTTTGCAGATGGCATTAAGCTTTCTCTGAGTAGTAAAATGCCAGGCTGGGGGTGGGGGATGCACAATGTTATTGTGAGTGGGTGGAAAAGTACTTGGATGAGTTCCAGGCTAGGAGATAACCAGTTGAAAGGAAAAAGAAATAAAAAACCACTATAGGAAGCCCATGAAATGATTCTTTCAAGCAACCCTTCAGAAAGGAGTGGAAAGGACAGTCACTATGAGAGGTTCCCCGATTCAGTGAGGTCTCAGCACTGCTGACAATAAAATGATGAGCATCAGCAACAAGTTTCCTGGAAACCAAAAAGAATATTTACTTTTACCTATATTCAAAACCATGGCATATCTACACCTGGAGCACAACTTGCAAAGTTGTCCTCTAGAAAACACAAACAAATCAAAGGAATTGTCAATGGAAGTAATCAAGTGCTTAAGGTAATATATATTTGACTATAAAATTGAAAATGCTCTCCCATTTATGTTTAAATACACACACACATATATATGTACATATATACACACATATATATCTCATTTTAATTATGTCTGTGTGTGTGTGTGTATATATATATATACTTACAATCTTCAAAAGAGTTGTCTGGAGGCAAAATCATGATATAAACAGAATTTGCTTTATCTTGCCCTTTAGAGAACCTTAGCAGTGGCCTGCCATGAAGCAAAACAAGTCAAATTTGCCAAGTGTATGACCTTTCACAAAGCGATTGTATATCCGTTATCTCATTTAGTCCTCAAAAGAGTTCATAGGAGTTCCCGTGGAGTGAGAGGAAAGACGGATTGGCAGGCACTTATACAGACGGATTGGCAGGCACTTATACAGAGAGTTTTTTACATATTCTACTTAGCCACTTATATTATTGAGCATTATCAATACTGAGAACATTCTGTGGAGAAATAGACGCCACTAAGACAAGAAATGTTTTTTATAGATAGACCTTTGAATTATTTTTGTCATTTTAAAAGATATATAAAAAAAAATTCCCTTGTCTATATCATTGCATACTTCTTGTAGATAGTTTAATTTCTTTTAATTTGTTAAATGCGAATATAACTTAACTTTAGATTGCATATGATTACTTATTTTTTTCAACTTTTTCCCCCTGGATTTAAATATGTATTTAGGATCGTTGTCTCCCTCTCCCATTCCAGTTTTAAGCTTAACAAATGAAATGCCATATATCTGAGGTTTCACTTTTTTATATTGTCAAAGATTATTCAGAATGCCCAGTTATAACATTTTTATTATTTCGGTTCATTTTGATATTTCAGTTTTGGTGGTTCCAAGTGACGGGATCTGAACTGAGATTAAAACCAATTAACCTGAGGTCCTTGTGATGCAAATCAGAACTTTTCCACTACTGGGCAAATGGCCCAAATATTCTGTTTATTTGGATTTAAATAATCTCCAAATATTCGTTTTATGTCAGATTGGTACAGTATAGGTAGAACTTACTGATCTGATTAAAAACTTTTGATTTTTATTCAAAACTGTCATACTGTGAGGACAAAAGAAGGATATTCGTTGGCATTAAAAAAAAACAAAACAACCAAAAACCCTCTCGGGATGTTTTATCAGGATGCAGGAATGCCTGAAGTATTAACCTTTGTAAAAATGGGACTTACATACATCCATCTCTGTAGATCCCCTTTCAAAGTCCTCCTCTCCATTGTCAGAATCATACCGGAATTGTACCAGAAATTTTCTTTGTTCTTCATCCACTGTCTAAAGCAGCAATTACAGCATAACTTGATAGTGGTTAGAAAAATGCCAGCAAGCACACACATTAACCAAGAACCGCAACAAGCAAGTCCAGTCTAAGAATGTCAAATGAAATGTTTTTATCAAAGAAGTATACTCCTATTTTGTTTGTTTTGCCTCTTTATTTTTCCTTAACTCATTTTTATCTATGATTACATGCTTATTTTCAAAATCTTTGACCCAATTTTTCACATTAGAAGCTTAACATGTTCCATTTTCTGTGCAAAGACTTTCAGATCACCAACAAACTATGAGAAATACATGTTATACAGATAAATGAAACCTTTATCATAAAGGTCAGAAAAAAGGAGACAGCATAGGCAACTGAAATGATTTTTTTTATATCAGGGATTTTGGAAGCATCGGATTTGATATTTTGATGGTAAAGTGGTCTGTGAATTAGCTGCGTAATGTTTCCAGATCATGTTAAATGTATAAAGGACATAATCTAATAAAGGAAACCAAAACTAGTTCTGTGGTACTGAGGGTATTTAATCCTTTTTATTTTTTTAAATCAAGCACGGCAATAAATAATGCACATGCATTTTTTAACAAAGCACAATTTAATTAGAAAAAAATGAATTTTGTGTCATTCTCTAAATGAGGAATGCTCTGTGTAATGTACATGATATACATTATTAATTGCCCATTTGGGGATAAAATTAATTCCATTTGGAAAGTTATTTTTTCCTCAAGTCAGCAGAAAGTATAATTAAACACATTTTAAATAAAAGTATATATTGTTTATTCATGTCCAGAGTATGTTACAAATGATAAAATATTAAGATATATGTAAGATGGAATGTAGCATGGCAAAATAGATAAAAGTATTGCAAATGCCCTGCTAAAGTAAGCAAGCATTTATGAAAAGTGTGAATATAGACCCTTTTCTTGCATAGTAGGAGGGAATGACCCAGAGGAAAAGACTGGAGCTGAACCTGGTAAAGTGTATAAATAACGACTGATAAGGTAAAAGGACTGGTTCAGGCTTGGGAATAGAAACCAAGATGAAGTATGGAGGGAGATATTACTTGCTTTTTTTCCATTTCCTGAGCGTCTCTGTACCTTTACTGGATATCATCCAGTAGACCCTGGATGCTTGCCTATTATCTCCTAGAGATTTCCCATGCGGAAATGCTATGCAGACGGTAAAATCAAGCTTAAATGCTACATTCTCCACAAAGACTTTCTAATCCCTCAAGCAATGATCTCTACCATTTCTAAACTCTTATAACAATTTGTAAAACACCAAACAATAATTAATCATTACTCTATACTAGGCACGACCCTTACATATGTACATTAGCTCACCGAATTTTTGCTAAGGCTTATAGAGCCATTGTTTTTGTTAACATAAAGAAATATGCGTAGAAAAGATAATAACTTATTGAAAGTCATATAGCTAAGAAGTGGCGGATTTGGATTCAAACCAAGGTCAACTTTATTTTTTATTGAATCTTCTTTTATGTAACAATTTTCTGTGAATTCTGTATTTCTTTACCAAGTAAAACACTTTGAGTTGCAAGCAAAAAAATTATTTTCCAAATGAATTAAGCTTAAGGATATTGTGATTGTAATATGGAATTATACCATAGAACTTGAGGAAAGGGAAGACCATGGAATCTCATGAAGGAGTGATATGAAAATTGAACAATCACAAAATGGATCGGTATCTCTAGATCTGAGATTGATTCCTTGTATTTCTTCCACCTCTGCCACAATGAGTTTGGGGTAGGATCAACATCAATCCCTAATTCAGGGTTCAGTCTGCTGGTTGAAGTCACAGGTTGATCCCTATCCAAGGTCTCAGGCAGTCAATGTTTGGCCTTTCCTGGCCACAGTGGTGATTTTTGGGTTCAGCATATGACTTAAGTGGGACCACTCAAAATCAAACTGAAACCTTTTTTATGATGGTTATAAAAAAGAATTTCTCTTCTTTCGATGGATGATATGTGGAGGAGAGGTCTAGAATGATTGTCAGTTTACTACCATGCAGAATGATGATCTGAGGTCAAAGTTAGTAAATGAAGTAAGGAAGTAACTCAGGGAAACAGAGATGTGTGGGCCTTGATCAAACTAAATCTGAACTTTATTCTAAGAGTGAGATACATTATTATTCCAGATTATTCACTATATATTATCCTAAGAATTATATTTACCTACCCCATTGATGTCAGCCTTTGCTATGTAATCTGCTTTGTGAGTTGAAATAAATGCATGTGAATTCTGAGAAGCTTTAAAAGCCAATATATAGTTCCATTGTTTCTCTCTGTATTATTCCATGAGATATCCTAGGTAGGGTCTGCTCCTTTAGCCTGCATACATAAAGGATACACTTGAAATAGAAAAGTAGCTTACTTCAAAGAAACCTTTGTTGTAAGCTACTGCAATTTTGGCATTCTTCCTATAGCATAGCCTAGTGAAAAGCAATTACTACTATATCTTATCTTTGCCATTAAATAAGCCAATGTATGTCCTTTATTGTTAAAAACAGTATGAGTTTTCTATTATTTTGTATTAAAAATATCTTAACTGAAAAACCCATTTTAAGGTTGAATAATTTTATCAACCTTAAGTGGTATCAGAAAAGCCTTTTAACATGAAAACTTCCTTAAGATACATCATTATACAACCTTGCATCTGAAGTGCGAAATGCTTAGTTGAGAATGGTTGTAGCTACAAGAGTGGAAGTCACCATCTCTAGAAACTCACATGAAATGGAAAGGGCATTTTCAAGTTTTGTAATGATCTTAAAAACAAAAAATATGCAGAATGAATTTAATATAATGCATAGAATTTTATTATTTATATTGTCTAGAATTTTTTTCTTCCATATAAATATGTTCTCTCCCATAACAAGTGAAATTGAAAGCCAAAGCACTTAAATGAATCTCTTTGATGCTTATTTCAAAGCATTTCAGAAGAGTTAATTACAACAATACTCTCAGAAATAGTTAAGTGCTATTATTTCTCTTCTATACATGAGGAGGTAAAACCCCTGAAAGTTTAAATACCTTTCTTTGAGACCACACAGCAAGTCATTGACAGAACTGTGCTCCGAACCTCCTCAACCTCTACAATCTCAGTGTGGTCTGTAAACTTTTACATCAGAACATTCACAGGAAGAGACTTTTTACCAAAACACTCTATCGACAGTAGACCACAAAATTTTTAGTGTTTATTGCCATTTATAGCCTGTTTTGAGACCACCTTTAAGATCAGCAAGATACCTGAATTAAGTTACTACAAGTCCAGCAAACCAGCCAATGTCTGTTCTAAATGGCTTTAAGCCATCATCATAGAAAGAGAAATGCCTTGATCAAGTATCTTTTGAACACATTCTCTTTCCTCCTTCTAATTCAATTAAATTGCTATAGCAGAGCTAGAAGATGAGTGAGAGAAACAAAAAGATCCACTGACAAAAAACAATCATTTTTTCCACAAAAAGAATGCATTACTTCTACAAGTAGTAGTAGTAGTAGTAGTAGTAATAATAATAATAATAATAATAATAATAAATTATTGCCATACCTGGTCAACAGTACTTTAGCAATTTTAATGACTATATCAGACACATTATTTAACTATTTTAATAGAATACATAGATAGTAGAGATTTAGTTATCAAGAAAAAAAATGGATGCAATAGAAATGATGATTGACTAATCATGTACAGAGTTATATCCTAAATGTCAAAGTTGTAACTAAAACTTGTAACTTTTCACAGTGGGCTTTGAGCTCCCCTTGCAAACTATAATTTCTTGTAGGCCATACAGTAATGCATGAAAATATGAATCTAAAAATACATACTATTTTGCTTTGGCAACTTTTCTCAAGACCATGGATGCTCTCTACATAAATATGTTTAATGCTTAAATTATCATAGTTTAATAATTTAATGCTTAAATTATATATATATATATATATATATATATATATATATATATATATACACACACACATATATGCCAAAAGACTATTAGCTATAACATTCTAAAATTTGAGATTTCAATCTTAAAAGAGAAAACATGTTTATTGTTGCTTTAATTTTTAAATTATCTAAAACATGCCAAAATTGTACGAGAGTCTATTTTTAACATGCCTTAACATGCTCTCCCAAATAGGTACTATTCTACTTAATTAATTCAAGGAAAATAGAACTGTTCTTAGATCTTTAGATCTTCCCAAGAGAAACTACCACTGTTTCTTAGCTTTCACTAATTCCATGGACTATTTCATGTAATGTTATGTGTGCTTTGCTTTATTTTTCCCATTGTGTTAATTTTACAATTAGCTTCAGTAAAATTTGTCACCATCATTATAGGAGCCACATATAGGAGCTACATTTGGAAGCCCAAACTTTCAAAAACAGTACCTATTGTGAACCCACAAAAACAGTACAAATATCAATCCAAAGATGAACAGCTCAAATGTCATTAATCTTTTTTGATGCCAACATCTAATGAAAAAAACTGGAATCGACGTAATAATTACACTCTGATGTTATTAAATGTCAATTTTTATGATCTATATCTTAAAAATCAATTATTATACCTTTGTCTATTCACATTACAACCATTTCATACCATAACAAATTCTCAATCTGAATACAAACTTTTGTTGAAATGTCATTTTTGGGAGAGCTATCTATTGCATAATACCTAATTTACTTCAACTAACTCAACCATTATTTATATATTTTTAAAAATAAGAATCCAAGCAAATGGTTCTAGCCTTATGGAAATGAGGACTAAATAACAATGGAAAGTTTTAGAGGAGACAGGAGGTCTGCTCTCCCACAGCTTTGTCAATAGATGCTTATCTTAGATTTTGGCGAATTTGTAATGTTATGAAATTTTTGTTTACACATTCTGTGAACTGTATGGAATTGAGCAACTTATGAAATGGATTTATGGTAAGAAGACAATGCCCTGACAGCATAAGCCAAGAGAAAATACTGGCCTTTAAGTTGGAAAAAAAACAATCTTGTGATATTTGTAAAAATCATTGCCAAAATTCCATGTGTATTTTGTCAAAATATAATAGTGGCTCTGGCAAATGTAGAGGCAGTTGGAGATATCGTTCTTTCAGTTCTTTTTAAATATTTACCACTTCAAAGAATGAGGATTTCTAATATTTACCTTTTAGGACAGCCCCGAAATGCTACTGTTTATATTTGAAAACAGATCATAACACATTCCCTTGGAAAAAAAAGTTATGATGCAAAATGTAATTTCAAAATAACATCCTGTGAACAGTGAGGGGGGAGAGAGAGAGAGATTGATTTTTACACACACACACACACACACACACACACACACACACACACAATTTTATCAGTCACTAATTTTTACCAAAGGCTAAAATAGATTATATTTTTAAGTGTTTACATTCTGAAGAACTTTTTTATAATTCATTAGAGAAGATGAAGGTGAATGAGGTTGATAATGACATATATCATTCATGCATGCATTCATTTGTTCATCAAACATTAATTCAGCTCATGCAATGAGCCAGGTTCTGAGAATACAAAATCAGGCAACACATGGTCCTGGCCTTTTGGGAGTTCACAATTCATTTAAGAGAGACACAACTCGTTATAAACATCACAGCATATAAAGTGCTAATTCAGGAGTTTTTAAAGATTGCTGAGAGATACTAGAATAGGGACATTTTAAACAAATTTGAGTACTAGGGAAATATTTAAAGAAAGGTCATTTTTATGCTGGTTTTCAAGCAGTTACTTGTTTGCATTAAAGAAACCAGGAAGTTCAGCAGAAGTGAACTCCAGGCAGAGGCATCAGCATGTGGCAGGGTTAGAAGAGCATAGTATGTTTGAAGAGGTATAAAGTGATGGCTAGAGTGGACGGATATTAGACTGAAAGTCAGGAGCCAGACTAAGAAACCCATTGCATGAAAAACTAAGGGAACTAAAGGCTGTGGACAGGAGTTTCAAATAAGATTTGCATTTTAGAAATGTTACTGAGGGAGAAAGTCAGGAGATACACCAAAGAGAACAAGTCAGCCTGTGCTTCTCTGTTATCCTGATTCTTTCTTCTATCACATTAAGCAGCACACCCAGTTAACAATCCTATCTGCAGGATAGTGTCTTTTTATTTATTCAGATTCTGCCTTCTGTGGCATACAAACTCGCCTCCTTTCTGAAATCCTCTTCATTAACACCAATCTAGAAGGTTCATTTTAAGAAACTGAGTTAAGGTATCATGATACCTAGGCTTGCTGTAAGTGAGTTAATTAGCACATTTCTGCCCTTGCCAGTTTTCAGAGATCAGAACTTGTAGAGAAGATAATTTGTAGTTTATTTTTAGGCCTATGATATTTGCAAAGGAATACAGAGGGAAAGGTAGAGGAGAAGAATAGTAGGAAAATAAGAGAGCTCAGTAATATGAAGTCTTCCAAGTGATAGAAAAGAAAGAGGGTGGCGTTAGGAAAGTGGGATGTATGGACCCTGGACAAAGACTTGGGGCAGACTCCAAAGAAATGCTTGAGTTATGGTGGACAGAGCTAGAAAATTTTAATGTTAATTTCTATTTGAGAATTATTTTTCTTCCTACCTTGGGCAAATCACTTCATTCTCCTAATCTATTTGTTTCTTCAGAAAAATGGCATAAGATTTAAGAATCTTTGAAATCCCTTCAAGTTCTAATGTTCAAGTATTTCACAATTTTACCGAAGACTGCTCCTAACTCGTATATTCTATTCTTGGTCCTTTTTTTTTTCTTTTAACTTCTTTTATACTCTTCTTCTTGAATGGAACAGTAGTAGATAAAACACATTAAACCGACCTAGTGACTATTTCAGTGATGTATATATATAAAATTGAGTTTGCTTTTAAAAGGAGAGATACTGTGTAAAAAATAAATTGTTTGGTCTTTGTCCCAGGTTCCTGGAAGAGAGCTTCTAAATCCTTGGAATTTCCTGAGTGATAGAAGTAGTATCATTATTTTTCATGGTGGGCTCCTGGGGCCACACCTGAGTGTTTGCAAATAAGTGACTCATGGTAGGTCCCTAGATAGTTTCAGGATGATAACTGGCCATATTAAAAGACCAATCATGTAGAGGATTGGAGCTTTTTGCCAAATGATGTCAGCCTGACTTCGGCTCTCCAGGGTATGTCTGGGAGCTTGGGATTAGGTTCAATCACATGGTCAATGATTCAATCAATCATGCCTACATAATGGATCCCAATTAAAACTTTGGACCCTAGTGCACTAAGGTGAGCTTCCCTGGTGGTAATTATCTCCCCATGAGCCAGGAGGGTGATGTGTCCTGACAACATGAAAGCTTCACATTTTAGACCTTCTCAGGTTTCCCTGGCTTGTTCAGATTTGTATCCACTTGCTGTAATAACAATGTAGTCATACGTGTAGAATTTTCCTAAATTCTGTGTGCCATTCCAGTGAATTATTGAATATGAAGGGGTAGTGGAAACCCTCAAATAGATATCCAGTTGATCAAAGTGTGGCGGCCTGGGCACTGCTAAACTAGTAGCTAAGGCCTAACAGAAAGGCAGTCTTACTAGGGACTATTCCTTTAACCTATTAAGTCTGGGCCGGATGTGGGTAGTTAGCATCAGAACTGCATTGTAGGGGCTTTTGAATATTTCAGCAGTTTTTCAAAATTAAATTTTTAAGAAATATTTGGTGACATATTTTTACAATTAAACTTTCTGAAGTGCCATTGCTTCATTGCAGTATCCATGAAATAGTTAAATGTGGGTGCAACAGAAGCACATAGCATCATCAAAAGAAGGAATTAACATTATTGAGTAGCTGCTAAAAGAAAGGATAAAAGGAAGAGACAGGTCTTTTACATCTATCAAACAGGAAAAAAGGACAGAGAAAAATGTTTTTAAGGGAAGGATCGAACTTCTTATAATTTTTTTAAGAAACAGTAGTGCACAGTAAAAAGAAAAGAAGTAAGAAAAGTTGATACCAAGATTCATTAGGATATTATATAAATGCAAATTTGGGATAAGTTTACAGTATAGTTCACTAAAAAAGCACCAATTATATTTGAAAAATCTGGTAAAAGAGAAGTATGGTAAAGTTTTATGAGAAGTATCAGTTATTTATCAAAACATAAAGAAGGTTATATTACAGTGAAATGTAATTGTGACACACCTTAAAAATGTGATATGGCTTTTTCCCATATGAGAGAATACAAATTTCTAATAATAATAATAATAATAATAATAATAATGCCAGGACAACTCAATTGCTTTTTCACCTAGCTAATTTTTTCAATAATGCAAATAAGCTCAATAGTACATAGTGACTTTCATGAGACAATTTGAGCTTAGTTTAACTTAAAAATTATTGAATGATCATGTATCTTTTTCATAAATATATTGTCCAATGTTACCTTGTTTACCTGGAGAGCAATAGTTATGTTTTAGAGGGCAGCATTTAATTCAGAAAGAGGGCAATTCATGTGATATGCAATTACAATCATTGGAAAATGTAGGAGGAATACACAGAAAGATGAGTTATTAAAAGCACCATCAAATTCTGTTAAAGTTTCTTTTGGAAACTCAACACACAGCTAAAGAAACATAGAGTTCTTTTAATCAAAACCTTCAGTATTCATCAGACGATTGGATAAAGAAGTTATGGTTTATATATACAATGGAATATTACTCAGCCATTAAAAAAATGAAATCTTACCATTTGCAATGACATGAAGGACCTAGAGGTTATTATGCTGAGTGAAATAAGTCAGACAGAGAAAGATAAATACCATATGATTTCACTTATATGTAGAATCTAAGGAACAAAAAGAACAAAATAATTAAAAATGGACTCACGAATAGAGAGGACAATCTGGTGATGGCCAGAAGGGAGGGGGCTTGGGAGTCTGGGAGAATGGGGTGAAGGGTTAAAGAAGTACAAATTAGTAGTGGATAAATGGTCACGAGGATAGGGAGCACGACATAGGGAATGCAGTTAGCATTAATGTAATGGCTAGATGGAGAGTCAGAGGAGAGACAGAGCATTTAGGGAGATGGTTTTATAAACTACATAAATGTCTAACCAATGTATTATATACTTGAAACTAGTAATAAAATAAAATAAAATAAAAACCTCAGTATTCAAGTTAATTAGTTTTCCGTGCTAAAGCACTTGTCACTTTTAGAAGGTCTGGTGATCACCCTGATGTAAGGTGGGAGGGTGGCTAACTGATTTGACTAAATGATGACATTCCTGTGTCTCAGATGATCACTGCTGCCATCTGTATAGCTACCACTACCTTTCTAGATGAGAGCTTTTGGAGTTGTGAAACCAGAGAACAATCTTTCTGTGGTTCATTAATCTTTCTGACAAATTCTTATTCATCAGTTAAGGCCCAGAAACTGCATTGGAAAAATAAATTATTCCATTATCTAGGTTCCTAAAACTATTCTAATATGAACATGCATCTACTTATATATTTTTCTCTTTCTAAATGTCTTGCACATTGATTATAAGTATATGTGTAAAATACATATGTGCATGGAATTATACATAAATTCTATATATGTTAGGATTCTAAGAGGACCTGAAAGGCTGTTTCTGTAACAAAAAGACATCTAAACACAGAGGCTTTAATAAATCAGAAATTTTTATCCTTTACACATAAGAGTCTTCAAGTAGGTGATTGAGGCTGACGAAGCTGTTCTAGTTCACAAAGTAATTGAGGAAATCTGTCACTGACCAAATTTATTCTGTCCTCTGGATGTTGCCTCTCCTGCATTGTTAAAGCTGGGTCACACTTGTCCATGTTCCAACTCACAGTAAAAAGGAAAGAAAAAGTAGAAAAAGAGTTTGCTCTTTATTTTAATGCCAGTACTTAAAAAAGCCACTAATTGCTTCATTAATTAGTTACTAAACTCAGTCACATGGCCACATCTACCTGCCAGGGAAACTGGGATATGTAGTCTCTAATGGTGTAGCCATGTGCTTCCATTACCACGGAAGAAGGAGAGAATAATTTTCAGGGGAAGTCCAGCAATTTGCCACTTTTACTGCCTATAAGACTTAAAATAACAAAAGCCAATATGGCAAAAACCCAAAGAGTAAAAAAAAAAAACCAACAAAAAAACAAAGTAACCTGAATGCTCTTTAGTAGTGTTTCTCATCTAGGAGCATTTTGTCCCCCAAAGGAATATTTGACAACGTCTGGAGACATTTTTGGTTGTTAAAACTGGAGATGGGTTGCTACTGGCATCTAGCACATAGTGGACAAAGATGTGACAAATGATCCTATAATACAGAGAACAACCCACATCACAAAGAATTATCTGACTCAAAACGTCAATAATGTGAAGTGGAGAAACTCTATATAATAATTTTCATATCCTAAAATGTTGCATGCTATTTGTAACAAATTGGGAAAATAAAAGTTAAATGTGGACAGCATGTTAGAGAATAGGTTTCTTTTGCGAGTTTACCTGTGACAGCCCTGATTGACTTTAAGCAACTTAAAAATAGAAATCTTGTTTTGTTGTCTTCATTACAGGGACATGAGCAATCATATCACATTTTGAATAACTAATGATAAGTACAGAGTATTTTTTCCGTGCATTGCACTATTCCAATTTCTGTGGTGATTGCTGTAAAACTGATGGACTTTGTTCTCAAGGTTCTTGCCATTGTTTTTGTTATTTCTCCTTCCTTATCCTCTCCCCACATCAGTAGTATCTCTACTCATTTTTATCATATTTACACATATGTCTGCGTTTGCTGATTGCTTCCTACTCCTCGGGCCATCTCACTTGGAAAGTCTAAGGTAGTGACCCATAGCTATGCCATCACATTAGGAAGTGCCTTGCCTCAAATGTTTTCTGTCAAAGCAAGCCAAATCAGTAAGCAGCTCTAAATCATTAACTTTTTAACAACTTGAATCAGATGGAAACAAAATTAAGATTTACAGGACTATAAAGGAGCTGGTTGTTAATTTAACTATTCAAAATGGGAAATGGAAAGAAAATCCCAGGCTTTATAATATCCTGTGGCATGCCCAGTATTTTCAAAAAGCTGAAAGGAATGAATTAGGGAAATGAGTATTTGATGAATTTCATATGAACTTTTGACCTTCTCAAGGGTTGCAAAATTGCTTTTCTACTCTGCAAGCCAGCCTCCCCAGCAACTTGGAATTTTTTTTGTTTTCTCTGTCTTTCTGTCTCTATTTTTCTGTTTCTCTGTCTATCTTTCTCTCTCTTTCCTTCCCTTTCCCTCCCTCCTTTCCTCTTCCCATTTTCCCTCCCTCCCTCACTTTTCAAATTGTCCCAACCTTCATTTCTAGACTATCAATTCAGGCATGCCACTACCTGACCTAGTGCCTGTTTTCAAACTTTCTTAATACAGGTCAGAGTTAATACAGTACAAAAGTTTATCTCTCAATCTTCATACATCCCTTAATTTACCCAGAGACAAAATTTGATTTTCCAGCACTGCCTCAGTGTTCTCCATGGGGGAAAAAAGTATTATGATCATTATCAAGCACACCATAAGGAATCACAAGAAAGGCAACATTGTGCATGGAGCTTATTGAATTGCAAACAGCTTTCTCAGAAATCAAGGCGCCCCCCTTGATGCAAATCAGATGCTTACATAATGCTATTTCCTTGGAGGGTGACAAAGGAGTGATGGGATTAAGATGCCTCTTTGTGGTGTGGCAAAGGCTTTCTGTCTTCTTGCTTAAAGCAGAACATTTGACATATTAACTGAATCCACACAAAATATATCTAAAGCTATTGAATGCACCTATTTTTCTTGATGGAAATTATAACAAATCTCTTTTCAAGGGATTTGAAGCAGCTGAAAGCTACTATATTTCTGTTTCTTTTTTTCCTCCTTCTTCTCTGTCTCTTCATATCCCTCTCCACCCTTCCATAATCCTTAGATATGCATATTTGAAAAAACTGGTCACAACATGATTGAAAAAAAAATCCATCTTGTTTTCACTGGATTTCATAATTTAGCATCATTTCATAAGATCAGTTGTACACACATGTGCTACAGTGCCTTTTTTTTTTGCTTTTTACAGATGGCGTACCAAATTAGGACCAGTGATCCAGCCATCATTTTGCATAAAGCCAGATTCCAGTTTGACAGGCTCTATGTATCACTTCACATCCCTAAGAAAAATGCTCTGCTGTGTTTACATGTGTCTTCCCAGCAGCTGATTTCTAAATATGGGCACTGATGAATGACATGTGTTAGAGTTTAGAATAGGTCTCCTGTTGTGGGATCTAAATGAAGCCAACTGTATTTCCTATAAGACTACCTTGACATCCTTTCTTTTCTCCTTTTGTCTTCTCTCCACTTTCTCCTCCCTATTTTCTTCCTCCTTCCCACTATTTTTTCCCTTAACATTTTCCTCTTTTGGTCATATCTTTTCCTTTCCTACTAATAGAGAGACTCTTTGAAAATAACATAATATCCTTGTCTTTATACCTTCAGGGTCTGGCCATAAAAGGGTGTCAATAAATATTTATTAAATAAATGGTTGAGGCTATATTTCTAATAGTTAAAAGCACATTCATCTAAGATAATGGCATAATGCTAATGCATAGACATCTTATCTTTGTCATTGTTATCAAAACAATGTTTTAATGTTCTGTTGTTACAGTTAACATCATTACCATAATGAGTAGGTACTCTTCACACTGAGCATTATAAGTTATTTAATTCTATAGTGACCTGGACGTGGTTCTATAATGTAGTGGTTAGCATGTCTCCTTTACACACAGAAGATCCTGGGTTCGTGCCCCAGTGGAGCCATGGTCCATGGTCTATGGCCATGCCATCCTGAACAAGCCTGGTGTCTGATCTGAAAGCTAAGCGGGGTTGGGCCTGGTTAGTACTTGGATGGGAGACCACCTAGGAAGACCAGGTGCTTTTTCATTATTTTAATAAACAAAAAAATAATAATTCTATAGTGACCTTGTCGGTGCCTCATCTATAAAATGGAACTAATAGCACCTGTTCCACAGGCTTCTTGTAAAGACTAAATAAAATGATATGCAGAAAGCATTTATTATCTGAATAAGAGGTATTCTCTAAGTGTTAGCTCTTGATATAATGATTATTATTGTAATGTCCATCTTATTGTTGAAGAAATAGAGACAGAGAGGTCAGATGGTTTGCTGAAAGTCACTCAGCTGATAAGTGACAGAAACTGGAAATGGATTCTCAATTCTGGCTCCATTGACCAGGCCTTACTAATACTGTTATTCCGTGATTGGATTCTCTAACGTTCTTGATAAGAGTAGTGATCAAAAGTCAAATAACTGTGAAGAGTTTAGGGAGAGAAATATTTTTCTTAAAAATAAAGATGGAGATTGACCAAAATTCCAAGAAAAAATAAATTGAGTTAAAAGGCTTTTCCCTTATCATTAAAATCTTTTTTATCGCAGAATGGGAGCACAGTGCAATTATACTTATGTCAGAAATATATCTATAAAGTAATTCTTTTTGCTAGAGTAATAATGTTTTATTTTATAATTTTGATACTTTGATGTCAAATAAAGCTTTGAATAGTTGATGAGTCTTATTTCTATGGCAATATCTAAAGGATGAATCTGCTCTAAAGAAAAAAATGCCAGCTTATCTTTATTCCTTTCTTCTTTTCTTCTTTTTTTGATTTGATGATCTCTAATTTTGATTAATGTTTGTTAACATCGAATTTTTATTTTGTTACATAGGCAAAATATACAGATAATTATAGGATAAATATTTAAGGATGAGACATTTAAACAATTGTAATATACATAATTTTGGGTTTAGAAGAAAAAGAGAGTTCACGAAGATGAATAGAAATAATTGTTTTAAATAACTACATATAAACAGAACATTTATCAATGATCATATTTTAGTGACTCTGATACCATTCCTTATAAAATGTACCTTATTTTCTATACAGCCAGGAAAAAAATTCAGCCAAATAACACCAGGCCTTTTTACTACTTAGACTTTTTAAATTTAAATACTAAAAGAGCTTTTTAGACTTTTTAAACATTAATTTTGATTATATTTGTCTTGTGTCTACATAAAAAGAAAAGATCAGCAAATTATATTGCTTAAGATATTCTTAAAATGTCTTCCTATTCAGAATCTGAGTCTTCCCAATTGCCTGTTGAGTCAAAGCCATTGATGTCCTTGTTTTCCCACATGATTTCCCCTATACCAAAAAAATATTGGTGGTGTAGCATTTCTTAAGAGACTATATAGGAAATTAAAGCTATCGCTGCTTAGTTTTTAAGCCATCTTGCACTTATGTAAGATCACTCTGCTTTTTTTTATCACTTCTGCAGTTGCTCTCATCACATTATGTATTAAATGTTTAAAAAGTGTTCTACTAGTGTATTGTATCCAGGTTTGGAGTTTTGTTTTGTTTTTTAAAATCATTGACAACTATTCTGAAAATTTTGCTAATATTACTTTTAATGCTTGACCATGATCAGGTAATGATAATTACATCTTTACTCAGGCAACAATAAGTGAGATTGCTTGATTAACTATGATTGAAAAACAAGACATATCTTAATTTTAGTGTTAAAATAAGAAAAAATGTGTATCTTAGAGTCAATGAAATAAATAGAGGAGTGAATACATGCATAGAACAAGGTTCAACCTCTCTAGGAGGTAAAAAAAAAAAAAGACTGATTACAGCTAAACCAAAATTCTGCTTTGACTCAAGGTATAAAAAGCCACAAAAATATTCACCATCCATTGACAATTAATCAGCATTCTTCTAGGTAACACATGGGACAAAGAAGTCTTAAGAGAAATTTAAAAATCAAATGAAAATGAAAACATAAAAATGAACAGAATTTGTGGTATATATCATTAAAATCATATACTAGAAATAAAGAAAGATCTAAAAGCAATAACCAAAATTTCCTCTTAGGTAAAATAGAGGAGTCAATTAAACTTAAAACAAGTGGAAAAAAAATAATAAAAAGACTTTCAAACAAATGAAAGCTCAGAGAACTCATTGCCAACATATCTGCACTATAAGAAATGTTAAAGCATGTACTTCAAGCATAAGATAATTAGCATTCCATATGAAAATTTGAATTTATATAAATAATTAATCCTAAACATTATATAAATTAAGTGTAATCGTACACTTGGAACCTATATAATTTTATTAATCAATGTCACCCTGATAAATTTAATAAAATAAAAAAAAACAAATGTAAGAATTTTTCTACTTTTAAAGATAAGTACCTGTATAAGTAAAAAATTATAATGATGAATTATGAGGTTTTTAACATATACAAAAGGAAAATGTAGCACAAAAGTAGCAAAATGGATGAAAGTGAGGAAATGAAAGTACACATTTGTAAAAAGAAGTAGAGTCGAACAATATATTTTTGCAGTAGGATAATCTAATTTGAAATTAGACTATATTATAAACCATGGAAAAGTACTCCCCCCCCAAAAAAAAACACCAAAAAACAAAAAACAAGCAACAGAACCAGATGATACTAATAGAAAATAATAGAATGTTAGTAGATTTATATTTATTTATTTTAATAATTACATTTAATATAAATGGCCTAAACCTCTCTACTAAAAGGCAGAGAGTATCAAGTTGGTTAAAGAATGAGACCAGATGCTTCTCACAAAAAGCCCTCTTTAAGCATAAACAGATTGGTAGTTTAAGTAAACAAATGGAAACATAGAGGCCAAGCAAATACTGATCAAAAGGAAGAAAGAGTGATTATATTAATCCACAAAATAGAATACAGAACATAGGAATACCTCCAGGCATGAAGAGGGACATCGTTAGGAAACAATTTTCCATGAGTCTCTAACGTATTCTCAAATCTTGTGATAGCTTTTATTGTAGAGGATCCTCTCAAGGATGTTTGTGTAGTAAACAGCCTCGAAAAACAGATACAGTGTCTCCTTTCACCTCCAGGGCATGTGGCAGATTTGTTTGCTGTCCAGGATAGTAAATATGATGTCCTCCCAGGAAAATGTTGGGTAGGTTTCCTAGCAGGTCTCTTTACAGCAGTGGGCTTTCCTAAATTCAGGATTCTGCATCAAGACACCAACCCGCTATGTGTATATTATCTGTCTGAGCTTACCTTTGCCTTGTACTCATGAGTCTTAGGGGAGAGGGGAAAATGATGTAAACATGAAGTTCATGCTATTTTGTGAGCTGTGAGTAATAAAAGGCTTTGTCTCTGACCTAGAGATCTTGTGTTTCCTGCCAGAATCTATAAAACTATGGCATTCTACTGGTAAAAAAAAATCAACTGGTCAAGAAGGCATAACAATTCTAACCATACAGTCACCTGGCAGATCATTAAATATATAAAAACAGAAACTGACAGACCTAAAAGAAGAGAGACAAATCAACCATTACAGTTGGAAGCTGCATTTTTTCCCCCTCAGTATTGAAACAAGAAGACAGAAAATAAATAAGGATACAGAGGATATAAAATAATAACATTATAAATCAATTTGATCTAATTGACATTTTTAGATCAAAACAGCAGAATACACATTCTTTTAACGTACGCAGAGAATATCCACCAAGATGGACCATATTATGGGTCATAAAACAAATTTCAACATATTAAAAGAGTTAAATCAAATAATTTATCCAGCTATCATGGAATTAAAATTAATAGCAGAAATAATTTTAAAAATTCTCAAATATTTAGAATTAAACTGTACAATTCTAAGTAATCTATGTTTCAAAGGGGGGAATTACAAATATTCTGCGATGAATAAAAATAAAAATATAACACTGAACTTTAGGGATGTACCTAAAGCAGCACATGGAGAAATTATAACAAATGATTACACTAGAAATGTCTCAGATTAATAAAGTAAGCCATCACCTTAAAAACTACTACAAAAAGAAGAGGAAATTATAACCAATGCAATGAAAATGAGAAAATAATGAAGAGCGGAAATAAACGAAATGAAGAAAAATTAATAAATCTAAAAACCGGTGTTTTTAGAAGTTTAATCAAATTGATAAAGCTTTAACAGAGTGCTGAAGAAAGAAAGAAAGAAGGTAAACATTACCAATACCATGAATATAAGAAAGAACATAACTACACATCCTAAAGTGATAATAACAGAATGTCATAAACAACATATGCTAATAAATGTTAAAACTTCCATGAAATGTATACATTTCTGGAAATACACAAACTACTAAAGCTCACTTACGAAGAAGGAGATAACCAAAATAGCCTGATATCTATTAAGTAATGTGAATTTGTAGTTTAAAATATTCCTGCAAAGTAAATTCCAGGCTCAGTTGGCACCATGTATGAATACTATGAAACATTTAAATTATTTCAATTTTACACAAATTTCTTTAGAAAATGGAAGATGAGGAAACAGTTACAACTTATTTTATGGGGCCTGCTGATACCACAACAAAACAAAAACATTGTAAGATAAGAAAATTTAAAATAGACTGCTACAAAAACAGTATTAAAAAACAAACAAACAAATAAACAAACAAACAAAAACCTTGGCATAATCCAATATTTTCACATGAACAAAGATGAAAATTTCTTTAAGAAATTGTTGCAAATCAAATCTAGAAACATGTAAAAAAATGATACAACACAAATGAGTAATATTTATTCCTGAAACGCAATGCCAATCTACCATATGAAAATCAGTCCTTGTAATTTACTATATCAAAACTATCTAGTAGAAAAATGTACTGTCCAACAGCAACAATAAAAGAATTTGAAAACATTTAACATATATTAAAAAAAACTAAGAATAGAACTTTCTTAGTTTGTTAAAGGGCATCTACAAAAACTCAAAACTAACAGCATAGTTAACAGTAAAGGAATAGGGCTTTCCCTATAATATAGTGAACAAAATAGAATGTCCAATCTCACTACTTTTATGCAACATTGTAGTAGAGGTCCTAGCTAATGTTTGATAAGATTGGTTGTGCATAAATATAATCCCAAAGAATCTACAAAATATCTCTTATAAATTGAAAATGAAATTAGAAAGGACACAAGATACATGGTAAATCTACAAAAACCAATTATATTTTTATATATTAGTACTGAACACTTAGATATTGAAATAAATGTAAAAGCTTTTATAATTTATAATAGCATAAAAATTAAAACATAAAACACCTACGGATTAGTAAAACTAATCTAATATGTACAATAATTTTATGCTTAAAAGAGAAAACACTGATGACAGAAATGTTAAATGATCTAAATAAATTGACAGATATATTCTGTTCATGGATTAGAAAACTGAATATTGCTAAATTGTTAATTCTTCCCAAATTGATGTATAGATTCAAAAGAATACTAATCACAATCCGAGGAGGCTTATTTTTAGATATTGGGAAGGTGATTCTATCGTTTACATGGAAAGGCAATGGCCCTAGATTAGCCCAACCAAGTCTGAAACGGTAGAATGAATTTAAAGAAAACACAAAGTCTGATTTTAGAACTAACTATAAAGCTTCAATAATCAAGACAGTGTGGTTTTAAAGAAAAGACAGACATATTAATTGACAGAACAAAATAAATAGTCCAAAATAGACCCACATGTCTATATCAATTGGTTTTTGACAAATGGAAAATGCCAAAGTAATTTAAGAGAGAAAGTATATTCTTTTCAACAAATATGTTGAGTGAGAGAAAAAAAAAAATCTTAGTCTTGTTCTTTCCACACATCATATACAAAAAGATAAACTTAAACTGGATCATAGACTTAAATGTGAAACTTAGAAGATACAAAACTTCTAGAAGAAAATGTAAAAGGAAATTTTTGTGATCTTGGGGCAGGCAAATACTCTTATGCAGCACACAAAAAGCACAAACCACAAAATAAAAATTGATAATTTGTACTTCTTTAAAATCAAAATGTTCTGCCCTCCAAAGAACTTTTAAAACACCATAACAAGACACACAATCCAATAAAAACGAACACAAGTTTTGAACAGAGACTTCATACACACAGAAAAAACTATAGATATCAAATAAACATATGAAAAGATGTTTGGCATCATTAATTATTAGGAAAATTCAAATTTAAAGCACAATGAGGTATCAGTATGTATTCACTAGACTGTTTAAAATTACAAAAAAATAAATTACTGGTGAGGATGCAAAGCATCTGCAACTCTCATAAATTGCTAGTAGTAGAAAATGATATTGCCACTTCACAAAACAGTTGGGCAGTGTGGTACAAAGTTAAATATACATTTAATGTATAAACCAACCATCCCACAATAAGATATTTCTACAAGTGTTAAGAACATATTTCTATACAAAGACCTGTACTTGAATATTCATAACAATTATACTCATAATCACCAACAACTGGAAACAATTCAAATTTTATCAACTAGTTAATGAATATGCAAATTGTGGTTCATCCATAGAACATAAGCAAAAAAAAAAAACAAAACTAATAATACATCAACAACATGATGCTCTTAGTAGGAAGATAAGTGAATGAAGCCAATCAGAATGGTTGCATTTTATGTTTTTCTGAAAGAAGTAAAATTATAGCAACAAAAATCAAATCAATAATTTGCAGGGATTGAGAGTAGGTATACCTTCGCTCACTATATATGTAAATAGTATAACTTTTTAGGATGATGAAGGGAATATTATATAAATTGATTGTGATTGTGGTTACACGCAGTATACATTTGCCAAATTCAACAAATTATACAACTAAAACAGGCATTTTATGCCACATATAATTACATCACAACACAAATGCACAAAAACTAAACCAAAAAAAAGGAAAATCAAACTGATAGTTTTATTGTGTCAATGTATTTCAGCTGCGACTACCAAAACATTTTGGGAAATAATTTGGCAATATGTGTCAAGAGCCTTAAATATGGTTTTACATTTCATCCACACATCTCTTTCTGGTCTTCAAAGAAAATAATCTAGCATGCAAAAAACAAAAAAACAAAAATTACTCCCACAAATATGTTTACTACAGAATTATTATAATAGTAAAAACATAGAAATTATCTTAAAATCTAACAATATGTGAATGACTAAGTTTTAGAGAAACATCTTGGTTCAGACTTTCAATAAATAAGAAGCCTATTGACTAAAATAGAAAAGGTTTAGCAGTCACTTAGGTTGTCTCTGTGATTTGGCTACTGTAAATACTGATGTAGTACAAATTGAAGGAAGTGATGTACCCAATTTTATTTAAGGTCTTGTGTTAAATGATGGCTGACCAAACACATACATGTACTTCTCATTCCCTATAGCTGTCATCGCTGAATGTACAGAAGTAGGAGTAAAACCTTATGTAAGTGATCTCTCATTTTTATTGCTTTTCTTTTCCTCTTCAATTTACTCTCAACTCCCACCTCCACATTTGGGCATTCACTCATAAACCAAATTCTATGAACCAAATTTTAAAATCTCTATGGTAAATTATTTTCCTCAGATCTTTTATTCTGTTTTTAATTTAAATAATAAATCTAAAGTCATGGCTATACAAGTGAGACATACTAAAAAAGAAGAAAACCAACAAAAACAAGTCAACCAAACAAATGACAACAGAAACACTCCTTTATTTTAAAAGTAATTTTATCATGAATAAAAAAAATCTATTTGATTGTAGGATTTATTTGATTTGATATTAATTGATCAGTTATTGATGGCTAAAAATGACCAAAGATTGTTGATATAGTGACTATGTATTCATGCAATTTAATTGCAATCTGTCTTTTTTTTTTTGAGCTTAAATATGAAGAGATGATTTGCAAAGGAAAAGTCTGTTGTAAACATTTCATTTTAAGGATTAAATAATTGGATGACCGAAAAATATTTAGGATTCCAAAACAGTTTCTTTTCCTTTTCAGCTTTATTGAGGTATAATTGACAGATTCGTATCATATTTAAAGTGTATAATGTGATGATTTTATATGATACATGGTGTGTAAAGGAGTTACCACATCTATTACCTCTCATATTTACCTTTTTTTTTCTTTTTATGAAAACACTTACTTAGCTTGACTCTCAGTGAATTTCAGTTTATAAAATCTAGTATTATCAAGTGTAGTCCCCTTATTATACATTAGATTAGAGGTCCCCAGCCCCCAGGCCATGGACTTGTACTGGCCTATAACCTGTTAGGCCACAGAGCAGGAGATGAGTGGTGGGCAAGTGAGTAAAGCTTCATCTGTATTTGCAGCCACTCCCCAGCGCTAGCATCCCTGCCTCAGCTCCACCTCAGATCATCAGGAATCAGATTCTCATAAGGAGCGTGAAACCTAGATCCCTCACATGCGCAGTTCACAACAGAGTTCGTACTCTTATTAAAATACAGATTAACATTACCAGAGGTTTGACTGCACAGAGATCATAATAAATCAATTGTTTGCAGACTCATATTAAAACCCTATCGGTGAGTGGCAAGTGCCAATTAAGCTGCATCTAGTGGCGGGCTTTATAGTGGCAAGTGAGTTGATATACATTAATTGTACAGCTGCATCTGGTGGCATCTGATTCTGCATTATGGTGAGTTACAGAATTATTTCATTATATATTACCATGTAATCATAATAGAAATAAAGTGCACAATAAATGTAATGCGCTTGAATCATCCCGAAACCATCCCACCCCAGATCTGTGGAAAAATTGTCTTCCATGAAACTGGTCCCTTGTGCCAAGGGTTGGAGACCACTGTGTTATATCATCAGATACCTTATTCATCTTATAACTGAAACTTTAAACCCTGTTACCAGTCTCTCCCTATTTTCCCCACCCCCCAGTCCTTGGCAACCACTATTTTTCTCTCTTGTTTCTGAGTCTGACTTTTTTTTTTCTTTTAGAATCTACAATAAGGGACATTTGGCTTATTTGACTTATCATAATGCTCCTTAGATTTATACATGGTGTCACAGATGGCAGGATTTCCTTCCTTTTTAAGGTTAAATAATATTCCATCATATATATATATATATATATATATACACACATACATACACACACACACTATATTTTCAGTATCCATTCAACAGTCACTTAGATTGTCTCCATAACTTTGCTATGGTGAATAATGTTGCAATGAACATGGGAGTACAGATATTCCTTCAAGATACTGGTTCATGTCTTTAAGGTATATAACAAGAAATGGGATTGCTGAATCATATAGTAGCTCAACTTTTAATTTCTTGAGGAATCTTCATAATGTTTTTCATAGTGACTGCACCAGTTTACATTCCCACCAACAACACACAAGAGTTCCCCCTTTCCTCCACATCCTCGCCAGCATTCATTCTCTTGTCTTTTTGATAATAGCCATTCTAACAAGTGTGATGTGATATCTCGTTGTGGTTTTGATTTGCATTTCTCTGATGACTATGATGTAGAACATGTTTTCATGTACCTGTTGGCCATTTGTATGTTTTCTTTAGAAAAATGATTATTTTTGCCCATTTTTTAATTGGGTTATTGGTGGGAGTTTTTTTGTTTGTTTTTTGGGTTTGGGTTTTTTTTTTTTTTTTTGCTATTGACTTGAATGTGTTCTGTATATTTTGTATATCAACCCTTTATCAACTTGGCCTAAGCTCCTGGTTCTGTCTCAAAGTTTGTAATTGTCCAAGCAGCTTTCTTTGTTCTTAGCAGTTGAGGGTGTGCCAAGACCTATCAGTGTCCCAAAAGCGAGAGTTTCAGTCAGCACCTAGATGCATGGTGGTTAAAAGCCACACCCTCAAGCAGCTACTGGGAAAGTATGTAATTAAGCCCCTTCTGGGAAAAAAACTAGAAGATGGACATTTTTATCTGCTCCCTGTGTGCTGAGCCCAGATGTACAGGCACAGGGAAAGGTGGGGGGTGGAGATGGGGGGTGATAGGGTGAGAGTATGGTGTTCCTCTGCCCATTTAAAAGTGCTTCTTTGTTTAGCGTGGGACTCATGAATGCAAGCCCCATTGACTATCTGAGCCAGGCAATCTGCGGCCCATTCCATCGGCAGCAGTCTCAACAGCTGGGTGCCAGAAGTGTGTACAAAATACTTTCCAGAGACATGCTGCAGATCTGGTTTTATCGTTAGAGAGAGCTAGAGGAATTATAGGTGGGGAGAATGACCCTGGCTCCCCCAGGCTCTGAGGTGGATTGCAGCCAGACCCTAGAAGTGTACTAAATTAGAAACTAGACCTTCAGGCAACAGTTTAAGTGTGCAGTCAAACCCCTTTCAAGAAAACTGGGATATGGGCATTTTTGCCTGCTTCCTCTGTAATAAGCCTTGAGGATGTAACCTCGAGAGTGCTAAAAGACCCATTAAAAAATACTTCTTTGTTTGCTATAGTCCTGTGGGTCTTGTGGACACAAGTCATGAGTGCCTTGTCACCACTGTATTTCCAACCCCCTCCAAATACAATATTGACCCATAATAGGTGCTCACATAATTGTTTAACAGATAGATGAACTGAATCAAGAATATCTTAAATAAAAGGAGAAAAGTTTATCTAAACAACTATAGAAAAGGTAGCTAGTTTATATTTTAGAAATTACTCTAAAACAATGATTTTTAATGCAGCTTTACATCAGAATCAGAAAAAAAAAGCTTTTATAAATATGGATTCTTGGGCTCTGCTGCATACCTGAGTTAGAATCTCTGGTCACAGATATCTGAAAACAAATGTTTTATGGGTTTTCTAACATGGTTAATAAGCTCTGCTGTAAAATGAGTTTTCCTTATATGATTTGAAGTGCTCTGAACTTTCAACCTTAGCAGTTATACAAAACTCTCTTTAGAAAAAGCTTTAAGATAATCTTCTATTTCAGCTCTTTAATTGAGAACACCCTGTCAATGACTTGGCAGAACTGTGTAAAATTATTCTAGCATATTTTCCATGTAAATTTTCTACTAGTTTATAATCATCTTTTCCCCCCTACTTTTTCTAACTATTATAATTTTATTCTTCAACCCTAGCCCCTTAAAGTATAGAAGAGTTCAAGATTTAAAATTTGTCCTTGCCCTGAACCACTCCAAAAAGCAACCAAGTAAATTCAGGTGATGTCTTACAGAGTAATTGCCTTCTTTTCATGCTAATAAAAGTGGTCTCTCAAACCTACTTTTCCTGGCTCATCCATAGAGCATAGGCAACTGTGTCAACATTTAGCAACCTTAAATGTATGCCAAATACTAACATGCACATAATAAATGTTTCTGTATTCAGTAACCATCTTATAAATGATTCTGGGCTCAATGCGCATATTAAAATATCAACAATGAGCTGTGTTCAAAAGTGGATAAATACTGAATATCTGTTATGTATATTGGCAAATGATAAAACATTAAATAAAATGCTTAAATAAAATCTAATAAAAAGATCATTTCACACCAGGTTCTTTCCACCATTAGCATGCTCTAATCCTCACTCTGAAAAGGTATGAGCTCTATATAAAAAGGAAAAACATCACAGTAGGAATATTGTGGGGAAAAACATCTGTAAAGAAAGAGACTGAGGGAATTCACAAATGATACTTTTCTCCTTTCAATTTTAAATTAGAGAACATGTATCTAGAGTTGACAAGGCACTCTAGTAGTAAAGGTAATTCAATGGTACACAGACCCATTTATTTTTATGGGAAAGGTTATCATTTCTGTAATTTTAAGAATGGTAAATGATCTTTTTTATTTGTTGTTTAATCAATCAATACAGGAATATATAAAATAGAAAGTGAAAGTTCTTCCTTTCAATACCATTATTATTGAATAGCTAAATACTTTTCTGGAATTGTGTATATATGAGCACACATACATAGAGACATGTATGTGAGTGTGTGTGTGTGTGTGTGTGTGTATTATAAAGAAATTCTAATGGCTTCCATAAATTTGGTAGTGCCCTTCTGTCAGTATGTAATAGAGATGCTCACATCACTAAAGGAAGAACAGAGAAGCTCCTAATTGCCTATCACATTACTTTTGGACCTAAATGGATGTTACATTACTCAGAATTAAGAAATATATTTCCAAAATACCAAGCAAGATGGATGCCTCAGAATCCTTCATTTGCTCCAAAAGCTGTTCATTGTTGGCCTTTTCATTGCTTTGTCATTGCCACAGTGAAGGGTATCTTTGGTGCACGATGTTTTTTGCAGGACAATTCTTGCCACAAAAAACGATTAATTTTTTTCTGCCATTTTCTATTTTCATCACCAATTTCCAACTGTCATGAAAGTGAACTCTGTTTTCACATGACATTCCATTCTTATTACCATCTTTATCCCAAGAATGAAAGTCTGTAATGAGAGCAAAGCCATAGCTGGCATAGGAGGGCTGTTATAATTCACTCTCATGACAAAGATAGTAATGAAAAATGACAGTGGCACAAAATGAATCCTTTCCCATCTCAGCCCGTTGGATGCTAATGAAAACAGAAGATGGCACCAACTTTATTCATCTTCGTGACACCTATTGTGACAGGATCAAAAGCTGCAGCTACAAACCTCAGTCTCATTTTCTTTATGTGTTTTTCTGTTTTAATAAATAAAAAAATAAAACAAGAAACAAAATAAAACAAAAGCCTTTCCATACCACCATTTCTCCTGGGAATCCAATTATGGGGAGGCTTTCAGAGGTTGCAGAATTTCCTTTATTTTCTACAACTGGAAGCATTTCAGAGAGGATGAAATACTCCATCTCCTAAAATCATGTTTGTTTTTTTTTGTTTTTTAAATTATGAAAGCATCTTAGCAACGTCTCTAAAAGAAGTGATTGGAAAGAGAAGGGAGAGAATATGGAAATCGAGACACTTTTAACAGTTATAATTCAATCATCTGACTCTCCTGAAAGAAAACACAAATTCAAGGTTTAAAATATTCAATTAATGCAACTAAGACAGACTCTAATCCACTCTTGCCTATCTTTCCCGTTTCCTTCTCCCATTTCCTCTCTCCCTCTTTCTGAAATATGATTATATCTTTATAAAATCTAAAAAAAATTTAGAGCTAAGTTGATTCAATCTCTACATTTTATAAATGAGAAAATAAAAGGCTTAGAAAGGTGAAGCAGCTTATCCCCATCACCCAGATAGTGCCAGAATGCTCATTTACAATTTTTCAATCTTGTTTTTCTAAGATATGAGTTGAAAATGCCAAAGAGAAAGGTAGCGGGAAGTATATATATTCTGCTCCATTTCTTTGCAGCAGCTGTGTAAAGGGAAGGTGGCATTCTCTCAAAGGATTCATTTCAGTGTCACAAGATTCCTGCCTCTGTGCTTTTGGGACAATCATGTTTCTGAGGTTTAGTCCTCTACCATAAAACACGTTTAGAAAATTATAAGTGGTGTACTAAATGGCCTATCTTAAATTGGATAAATAGATCGTCTTATTTTTTCTTCTCCCTACTGTCTTCCAGTATGATTTTATATATATATATATATATATATATATATATATATATATATATAGTCATATATATATATGACTTTCTTCCACCCACTCTTCACTCTGCTTCTAATTATTCTGTGGTCATGAGCTGAGGGGCGGGGGTACGCAAAGTAAAGTGGCAGGCTTTATTCTCTTGCTGGAAATCTCTGTGCTATACCATTTCATGGCATGTGCAATAGACACTTTGGGTGACTTCTCACAACTTGCCCTCCACTTCTGGCAGTAAAGCAAAATAGTCCATTTTTCTTCTTGGCGGACACCTGAGTCCTTTCAAAAATATTTAAACCGGACTGCTTTTCTGAGTATCCAGGTGGTCCATATAAAAATGCATACCACCTGGCCCTGACATGCTCCAGGAGTAAGGCCAATTTTTTGCATCCTTTATTCTTGCTTTGCAAATGGGGCCTGCTCTAGGCAACATTCTGCATTCAGAATTCTTCAGGCAAGAGACAAGCACCATTCTCTGCCCCTGCAAACTTCAGGGAACACATGCCAAGCTGAAGGTGTTTATTTTATACTAGCATGGGCAGAACTACGTATTTTTGCAGCTCACAAGCATTTGGCAAGGAATTAGAAGTGTATTAGTGCAATGCCAATATCCCCTTTTGACAGATATTCTAATCTCTGGGTGGGTATTGGGAGATGTCCTTACTTAACTGGAAGGAAGAGAGAATAGGTTAGTCATACATAATGTATATGCATGTGTGTGTGTGTGTGTGTGTGTGTGTATCCATTAAATCATTTAAATCTATTCACTAACTTTGTTCACCAATGAATCTCTAACCTTCTTTTACACTGGCTCCTGGGAATCCAGCTATTGGTCACTGGTTCAATTTGTCTATTTGGGGATGAATCTGTTGCTTCTCTTCAGATAAATAAGAAAACTGGTTTGTCATTGTCTCAATTTTCAGATTTTAGATGAAATTGTGAGACCCAGCAAGTCTCTTTGAATTCTTTATAGATCTCACATGGTTGTTGTAATGAGCATAACTTTTTCATATTATGATAGTTTATTTTATATTTGTACTAAATGCTGATATAATAACTCCTGAATTATGGGGCAACTGAAGTACAGAGAAAGTGATTTCTTTTGACACAAGGAATCAGTGTTCTAGTTAAGTCAATGTTTTAACAAATATAAAGTGAAAAATGTATGCCACAACACACTGTATTTTCAAGCAATCAAAAGACCCAGGAATCCTAGAGCCCCCGTGTTTTATGATTTCTGTGAAATGACAGAGCTCAACTATAGCTTACTTTATAGCCTCTCTACACTGAGGATCCAGGATGCGTTCCACCCTATCCAGAGTTGGCCAGAGCTCTTGTTCCTGGGAAATTATTACTCTATAAATACCTCCTTGTGCATAATGAAGCATTCATCGTTTCAGTGGCAGCCAGGATACCACCAGATCTGCGCAGCAGTGGTATTTGGACTTAATTTTTGTAGTCCCTTTAAGATAGCATGCTGAGATCTCTTCCAAATTTTTGTAAGTTCCTTGACCTACTCATTGGCTTTTGGGGGCTGAATTTTAAAACCACCACTTTCTTTTTATACTTTCTTTTAAACACTTTGTAACAAATGAAGAAAACATTTCACTAACAACAATAGTAATTTTGATGGAAAAAAAATGTTCCAGATTTGTAGATCTGCCTCTTCCACTGACCAATATAACAACCGTCATAGTAACTATATTTTGAGACCTAAGGTGTATAAGGCTTTATGTTCTGTAACCTTGGACAAGTAGCTTTATTTTTTTTAGGCTTTTGTTAACTAATCTGTAATACGAGAGAAATTAGAATTAGATTTGTGGTTTGTAACCTGTTCTGAGGACTTCTTGTGTTCTGTTGAGATCTCAACAGCTCTCACAGAGAGAGAAGAGATAGGAAAAGTGAATTGTAAGGGCTGCCCAGCAGTCTCTTAATCAATGGAGGTATTCTGCTTATATCATTTTATGCATTGGGCTTCTACACAAGATTGATTTTTGATAATGAATTTCAACTCTAAAACCATTGGATTATAATTGCCTTCTGACTCTACCTATGATTCTGTGAAATAGCACATGATTGCAAAAACCCAGAGTAGCAAAAGTTAGCTCACATTCCCTTCCAAGACACAGAGTGAGGTTGGAGTCATACAAAATTGCTCTGACACTCAACTTGACATCACTTGCTCAATTTTGTTTGCAAAATAATGGCACAAAACAGGATGTTCTCTTGCCACATTCATCCCAGGCGAGAAAAGACTTTATTTGAAATGCATATCATGGGACTCAGAGTAAACTTGAAAACTGGTATAAACTTGCAAAAAGTTAAAAACCAATACTCTTCAGTCCTTACCATAGGAGGACATAGAACTCAGCCATGATATAACTGTATAGCTGTCATGTCTCAATGGGAGCTATTTCGGAGGTTTAAGATCTTAGCACTCTTAAGAATTAATGTTATTGTGCACTTTATTTCAAAAATAAATATATTTTAGCTTAAAGATAACTGAGTACTTTTCTAATAATACAGATAAGGACAAACATCATTCTAACTCAGAGTGCTATGGATATTTTCCATAATAATTCAAAGTTAATATCAAAAGATAATTATTAGGAAAAAACAAAGATTAAATGCATGCGTATACAAATCTTTGATTCTATTTCTACCTGTTTTGTAGTCAAATATTTGCAAAAAATTCATATTAGGTATTGATTTTTATATTTTTCCACGTGTAATCTAGAGGATTTGCTAGAGAATATATGAGATCTTCATACTTTTGATAAATTAATCTTACTTTTGACTATTAATGCATTGGTGAGATTAAAAAATGACTCTAAAATTCCATTCCTGATGACTGGGAGTGAAATTGCAATTACTGCTTTGTCTTCCTGCTTGGTTAAATGAATGTAGTGTTCCCACTACATTTGGATTGCTATAGTAAGTCACTCAAGAAATATGCATATTTGAAAACCTGCTTGCAATTACATTGCCTGACAGTCATGCAAAATGTAATTAAAAGGTTTGAATTGTACAGGTGCTAAAAAGAAGTGTATTACAAAATAAGAAAACCATAATGTCAGGAACTCCAGTTGGGTTATTAACATGTTATGATCTTAATTATGACTTTCCAGTGTTATGATACCAAGAATGGAGCTTATAAAAGTAGGTTGTCAAAATCTTTATCAGAGAGTTATTTTAACATTCTTTTTTTAAAGAAAATTTATTATTTAATTATAGAGGTAATATAACTACAATCTAGGAAATACATAAAATGATGAAAAGAAAAATAATTTTCTATTATTCCAGTACTCAAACTATCATTACTATTATTTTGGTGGAAGTCTTTTCAGGGTTTCTTTATTTGCTTTTATTAATTTTTTTGTTTACAATGTGTGCATATAACATTTTGTACTCTGTCTTTTCACTTTATTGTGTATATTTAATAGAGTTTTATATTTTCAAAATAAGTCTAGTTTGTATCTTAGGAAATTACTTGATAAGAGAAAGTTGTCAGTATTGCCTGGTCTAGAAAGTATTTCCACTTTGCTGTGAGGCTTGTAACACTAGGTCATTTTCATTCTCTGAAATCATTTTATGAGAAATGCTTTGCTCTATACTGAATACTAAATACAGGACAAAGTCTCCATCAATTAAAGCTTGGAATGAGGCCAGACCTAAATCACTGGGGTAGAATTTTTGCATCTCAGCTTCATAGGGATCACCGTGTAAAGACACCAGATGATACAGGACACCATAATTACTGCCCATGGAAGCCAAAGAAAGGCATTTGAATGCACGGAGATGAAAGCACTTCTTTCAAGGACACCTGAAGGCATGTTATGAAACCAAAAGCTGCAATAAAATCAAAGTTACCTAGAAAATTAACTGTAATGTATAAACCATCGTATGAGTAAGTATAACCTTAATTTAGAAAACAACAATATATAAGTAATTCAAACACTAAGAGCTCCTGCAGTTTCATTCTTTGAGATTAAAAAAGTAAATATGGAAACCTATAAAATCAACTTTATGTGCATATGTGTAGACATAATTTGGCTTAAGTATGCAGGTGGACACTATTTTAGTAATGTCTAAATTATAAACTGTACTTAAAATACATTAAAAAAAAAAAGGCAAAAGTCCATGAAAAGTTTCAGAAAGGTTGAATCTCTCCAAAATTTCCAACAACTTCATTCATCATTTAGGAACCACACAGATTAAATATTAAGGAGGTTTAAAGATTCTACCACTTAAGATGTTAAAGTCACAACAATATTTGTGACAGACAGTATTTTCAAGGGTTTGGGGAAAAGGTGAAGAATTTCTGGAGAATAAATTAAAAGTTCACATCAAAATCTTTTAGAAAAACTTATAAAGTGACCCTGTAATTGAAATCCTTAAACTTTTTTTTTTTTTTTTCTGACTGGCTGGCTGCCTTTTAAGACGTTATCTTTGGTTTTCAGAAGTTTGTCCATGATGCCCTAAGTGTACTTCCCTTTCTATTCATACTATGTGGGGTGTGTATATTCTCTTGAATCTTCACCTTGATATCTATCTACTCATGTCTAGGAAATTCTCAGCCACTATTTCTTCAACTATTGCCTCTTTGATTAAACATATTTTAAATATTTCTCTTCTGTCTTATGTGTCTCTTTGTTTTTCTGTATGCTTTTTCTTCCTGTGTATTTTTTCCGGATACTGTTTTATGAGTTAATCTACTGATTTTTTCTTTTTTTTTTCCTTTGTTATTTTTGCTATTTCTAATCTGCTAATAAACTACTCTAGTATATTTTTCATCCTAGTCATTATATCTTTACCCATAGAATTTCCATTTGACAGTGTGTATGTATTTAGCCATCTGCTGAAGTTTCCCATTCTTTACTGAATTTTCTCTAATTACACATCAACTATGTTATTTAAATGTCTCTGAAAATTCCAATATTTGATTCACCCATGAGTCTATTTCAATCATTTGTTTTTTTTCTTGATTTTAATTGGTTCTATATTTTAACATTTCTTTAATTTTTAATTTAACATGGAAATGGTAGATTTAAAAAAAATGCATATTGTCATTCAATTCATACTCTCTCTGTCAGTCTTAAACTCTGTCTTCTGTCTCCCAAGTCCTATAAGTCTTATTTCTTGCTTGGACTCTATTCCCTCACATAGCAGAAAATTTCTAAGTATTCTCTGCTGAAAAACCAGCTAAATATTGAACTCACCTTATGTTCTTTGCTTCTAATAATAATTATAGTTCCTCCCATCCCTAACTACTTTTGTTGTATTCCAGTGCCTTCATCAGTTGTATTTTATATCTTGTTCAGCTTTCATACTTGTAACAGCAGAAAAGTTAGTCCAATATAAGTCACTCCTTCATAAGTGGAATCAGAACTTTACTTCTAAAATATTAATTTAGCAAAAGAAATAATTATGAATACGGCAAATATTTAGCTACATGAATAATCTGTAATCACAATTTTTCTGTAGGTGAAACACTGGAAACAACCCGTAGGTTGGATAATAAAGGATTATTTAAATAAATTATAATTTATCCACTGTAAATCACAATTGCTCCCATCATTACGGACAATTGAAATAATACTTTTCAAATGTGACCAAACATTGTGTGTGTGTGTGTGTGTGTGTGTGTGTGTGTGTGTGTGTGTTTTCTTCCAATAACATTTACTCCACAGGTGCAAGGATAGATAGGTCAAAAGTTAGACTTGACCATACTTACTCTAAAACCCCAACAAAGGCCTATTTCTGTCTAATTTAAAAGAAACAGAATATTTTAAGCACATTGGGTGGCTCACAGAGCTCGGCTAGGACAGAGGAGTAAGGATGGGGGCTACACTTCTAGGAATATCCCAAAAATGATATGTTGAACTGCTCCTGTTAAGATACCACTACTGACATCTCTCAGCAGAGACATGACTGCTGGTCCCCTTGATACCATTGATAATTGACACTAGAAGTTACTGGTAGAAATATCACCCCTACTACTTTAGAAAGCTAGAAATGGCTTTGACCACTGTGGCACCCCATTCTTGAGAGATTCTAAATTGTTTCTTAATGACCATGACTCATTTCTCAGATAGGTACATCCTTCCAAAACAATTTGTTTTCAGGTAGTTAATTTAATATGAGAGCCAGCACATGCTCATGGCTATGAATAATTCTCCATGTAATTCAGAATTATATGTATAAATTTTTTAGCTTTTGATTCTCTGAGCAAAATGAGACTGGAACTATAAGGATGTATCGTTCCTCTCCTCCATCCTTCCTGTCTGAAAGGCTGTTTCCTGCAGATATAATTTGTCTGTGCATGATTCTGCATTAGCTCAATATTTTCTTGTTTCTCAAGTTTTCAGGTCAAACTGGGTTCAAACAAAGAGTTATCAGATTTCCCACTTAGTCTAATTTTAGGCTACTTACTTTCGTAAATAGGCCAACTTTCTCTGAAATCTGTAACCATGAACATTATCTCTCAAAAGTCTTCCACATTCCTTTATGATAGTTACTAAATTTAGTAGTCTTTACACATATTTTGTGAACTTTATTTACTACTGCATGTCCCAACACTGTGACAGCACTTGCAGCATTTAAAACACTCAGTAACAATTTTAATAAGATTTTATAACATTTTGTATAATTAATGAATAAATCAAATGTCTCTCTAGTTTAAGCTTTAGAGTTTTCATTTTTATTCTATCTCTTTTTCTCCTTATTCCTTTATGAGGTTTCCTAGAAGGGAAGGATGAAACTCTCATTTGTTATTTTTAAAATCATGAAAATAACTAGTTAATAAATATTAGTGAGCTGAACTAATAGATAGATATACAATAACAATACTAAATTTCTGTCTAGAAGAACCACATTTATACCTCTAATCAAAAATTAATGTCATTCATTATTAAATAATTCATTTTTCTTTACTTTTACTCTTCTTTAAGAAATAAAAGGATATGGACATCCAATATTCTGATTGTTGAGTGTTACTGTCTACTGAGAATGTAGGGAAAAGAAGGTTAAATTTTCTCCACACAAATTGTATTTTAGGAATATAACTTTCATCTAACTTTATAACAAATCATCAAACTAAAAACCATTATGGAGCGGTATGGAAACTATTTACTCTGCCTCTAGTTTTGTGAAGTCTAATGGGAGCTAGAAAGAAGCAAATAAACAAAAACAACCATATAACCTAGAGATATTAGTAAGATAAAACTTGCATAGAATTTAGATGAAATCACAACCACATAATGGAATAAATATTCTGTGTTAATAACTTGTCCATTAAAAAAGATGACATAGAAAACTATTGAAAAATTATGGCTTAGTGATTAAACCAAAAAAAACAAATTGATATTTGAAAATGATCATATTTTTCTTCTGCAAGAGGCAACACAGAAGACCAAATCTCTCAAATTTTTACTCCCACTAAGTGGCTTTACTTTAGTCAATATTTGGTATTGTCAGATTTTAAATTTAATCTTCCTCGTGGGTCTTTAACAATATTTCCTTGTGACTTTAATTTGCATTTCTAAGATTACTAAAGAAAGTGATCTTCTTTCCATCTGTTTATTTGACTATCTTCTGAAGTATTTGTTGAAAACAGATATTTTTTCTTTTGGTTATCTTTCTCCTTCTAATTGATGAATACACAGTCTTTGAAAGCTATATGTATTGCAATAGCTTCTCTCACATTTGGGTTTACTTTTTGGTTTCTAAGCTGAAGCCTTTAGTTCTAATAAACAATTGAAAATTTTTACTTTTTTTTTGTATCTGTAAAGGAAAAACACTATTTTTTTTTTATTTATACTATATACAATACTCTGAACACTTCTGTACTCTAGTTACCAGATGTGTGTGTGGGTTCCCACATCAGATAATTCTAAGATACTAATTGGGTGTCCTAGAATTTAACTCAGCTCTGACTCTATCTATTTAGAGATAGTATCATATCCCACATGTTAAAGATTCATCCTACATGACTTTCCCTGCTCCTACTTTGATGCTAATTGCAACTTTAGGTTGTTACCTATACTTTTGATCCACCTGCTATAAATAAGAGATTCCCACACCCTCTCCCTGGGTTTGATCAGTTTGCTAGAGTGGCTCGCAGAATGCAGGAAAACATTTTACTTACTAATTACTGGTTTATTATAAAATAATATGACTCAGGAATAGCCAGATGTGAGAGGTGCATAGGGCAAAGTATGTGGGAAGGGAACTCCCATGTCCTCTGGGCAGACCACTCTCCCAGCACCTTCAAGTGTTCACCAACCCAGATGCTCACAGAATCCCATCCTTTTAGGTTTTTATGGAAGTTTTATTACACAGGCATGATTGAGTAAATCACTGACTCAGGAGGTGGGAGGTAAGGGAATGGAACTGAAAGTTTCAACCCTCTAATCATGTTTGGCTCTTCTGGCAACCAGCCCCCATCCTTAGAGGCTTTCAAAAGTCATCTTAATAACATAAACTCAGGTGTGGTTGAAAGGGACTTGTTATAAATAACAAAAGATTCTTTTACCTTTATGTCTCTGAAGCCATTTCAGGAACTAAGGACAAAAAACTATATATATTACAACAGAAAATGCCCTTATTGCTCTAATCATTTAGGAGATTACAAGGGTTTGGGGAGCTATGTGCCAGGAACCTGTGTAAGACAAAATATATATTTCTTATTATAAATCACAATATCACAGTATCCTATATTTAAGAAAATTTCCCTCCAAAGTCTTTAAGCTAGTGTCTTATTATCATTTCCTTGAAGCATCATTATTTCATCTTTTACATTTAAAAGCCCACATATACCTGAAATATTTATTTGTGAATGCGGTGCTACTTAAAAAAAAATTCACAAATATCTAAAAGCTCCAGAAAACTTTATTGAAAAGAGATGTATAAAGTTAGCTTTGCAACAAATCGAGTGTCCATATATGTGTGGTTCTGTTTGGAGAGTCTTTCTCCCTCTCCCCTTTGGTTAGTTTATCTATTTTTGTACCAATATCACACTGTATTAATAAAGCTTTATAAGTCTTGTTAAAAACAAGACAACAGGCCCCAAATAGAGTTGCTTATATTAAGGCCCACACCACCAAACCAAGACTTCACTTAATTAAGTTTCGCTCTCTCAGAAATGGAAACTTAAACCAGTTAATCAGGAATCAGCAAGATCAGTAGTAGTTAGGTAATCTGCCCGATAGACCCCTGACATCCCCTAAAGAAAAGTAACTTTGCAATAACCAACCCACTTTTTTGCCTGGTATAATTTCCTTACTTCTGCTCCCTTCTGCCAGTGAAAGTCTTTTATTTCGTACAGCTGCTCGGAGCACCTTTCTATCTGCTAAATTGTATGCTGCCTGATTCAACTTGATTTTTTTTTTGCTCAAAAGTTTTAAATATGCCTCAGTTTGCCTTTTAACTGTTTGAAGAGAAAACTAAAGGAGAGCCTCCCATCCCCACTCTCCCCAGGAGTATGAGCAACCAGATGTAGGTACCTGCTGAGCCCCTCAGGCTCACTGCTTTCTTGCTGCCCTGAGAGGTGCTGGGTAAGAACCTCCAGGACCCTAACTCCACAGCTTTTGTGTCATGAGCTTTCAGACTGTATCTGAGCTTTTCTTTTTCCAGACTGGGTCCGGAAACCGCTGGAGTCAGACTTAAAAAACGAACTGGTTCCGGTATCGGACTGGGTTTGACTTAAGTTGGACTGTGTCCGGAGTCAGACTGATTATGATTAAAACTGGACTGGTACCAGAGTGAGGCCACAGTGAATAAAATTTTGTTTTATGGTAGAACAAGCAAGTTAACTTTACTAAAGATAATCTTGAATTAGAGTGGCTGCAATGGAGAACTTTTAACCTGGATATGCTTACTCATTTGTAAGGTACCCTAGAGAAAAAGGGGTCTCAGCCAAGCACTCACTGTAGAGATGAGACCCACTGGGACGTCCCACTTGCTCTGAAGTCTGCAGACTGGATCCCGAGAAAATCGGCAGAAGACGTCAAAGTAAGAAGTATTAACAGGTCTCTGTGGTGCAATCCAGAGGGGAAGGCAAAATTTCATGTTGTTCCTTCCTTTCCAAATTCAGATTGTCAGGAGAAAACATTTTTAAGAATTAGAACTCTGAACCGTGAGTCGTGAATTTGTTTTGGAGAACTCATTGTCAATCCTTTCTATCTTAGCTATTGCCTTCCTGTTTGTTCTGTTTTGTGTCCTGTGAAATTAGCTTGGCGACTGTCAAGTTGGCAAGTGTCAATTTGTGGCCCCAAAACATGGTCAGGTCTTATGGACCATGACTCTAAACTGCACTCCAGACATTGGGAATTATCTTGCTTATAATAACCATAATAGTTGATTTGCTGTATTCTCTCAAAAGCTTTAAATGCATGTTTGCAGCCATTAACAATCAAGCAAGTGATCTCCTTAAGAAGATAACTTTGGGGGTTGGGGGGAAGAGAAAGACCAACTTAATGTTAACCTTGACCTCGTGACCTGTGAATGCCACAGAGATTCAACAAAAGCTGTCAGAACTCCAGAGTGGCAACTGGGAGTAGCACTTATGCCTAAAATTTTTGACAACATATCTCAATTAGTGTGAGAGTCATATCAATAGTGGGAAATTGTTAAATACAAGAAAACAGGCCCAAAATGGAGTCACTTGTGCTAAATCCTGTCACCAAACTGAGACTTAATTACAATTTTGGCTCTCCCAGAAATGGAATCTTAAATCAGTCAATCAGGAACCAAAATAATCTGATCAGCATCAGTTATATTATCTTTCTGATAGACCCCTAACATCCCCTAAAGGAAAGTAACCTCGAAATATCCAACTCATTTTTTTGACTGATATAACTTCCTTGTTTTGGCTTCCTTCTGTGCATAAAAGTCTTTCATTTTGTACAGCTCCGTGGAGCTCCCTTCTATCTGCTAGATTAGATGATGCCCAATTCAAAGTAATTGTTTCTCAAATAAACTCTTACAATTTTTAATATGCCTCAGTTTATCTTTTAACAGTCTTAATAAGTGTTAAAGCAGTCCATCATTGTTTAAGAGTGCATTAGCTACTTTCTTTTTATAAATTTTAGAATATGTATGTCATGTTTCACACAGAAATTTGTTGGGATTTTGCCTGGAGTAACATTGAATTTTAATAACAATTAGAGTAAAACAATACTATATCATCCCAATTTGTGACCATGTTATGCTCCTTCATTTATTTACGTGCTTTTAAATTTCTATTAATAATATTTTGTAGTTTTCAGTGAAGAGAACTTGCACAGTTTTTATTAGTTATACTTAGTTATTTGCTATTCTTTGATGTTGTTTTAAATAGTAATTTTTATTGCTTAAACATTGAATTATATCATACCTACATAAAAAGAAAAAATTAAAAGCATAGATCTGCAGATATTTATAAACACACCACACTCATATTACATGCAAGCAGATCAAGAAGTAGAACACAACCAGCACCTCAGAAGCTCCCAGTTAAGCCCTATTCCTGGCACTATCATGACTTCTCAAACAAAACTTAGTTTTCCCTGTTTTTCAAGTTCATATAAATGGAATAAATACCATATGCATTCTTTTGTTCCTGGCATTTCCCCACCTCAGGTCTATTTGTAACATTTATCCATATTCTTGTTTGTAGTTAATTTGTTCATCCTCATGCCAATATAGTATTCTGTTAAAAGTGTATACCACACTTTATTTATTTAAATTACTATTTATGAACATTTGGATTGTCTCTCATTTTCGCCACTAATAAAAGTACTGCTATGATCATTGATACTTTTTCCTGGTTTTTAAATTTTTGGCTGTTAGGAATAATGCCATTATATGTATCTTTGTACATATGTTTTGGTAGGCATATATGTATTTCTGATGGATTTATACCTAGGTGTAGAATACTGTATCATAAGCTATGCATATATGCATCTTTATTCCATACTTCCGAACTGTTTTTCAGTTTCTCTGACAATTTGTATTCCGACATTGCATGAAATTTCCAGTTACTCCTCATCCTTGCCAAAATTCGAGATTGTATGTCTTTTTCATCTTAGTCATTCTGATGTACATAAAGTGATATTTCATTGTGGTTTTTATTTTCATATCCTTAAAGACTATAAAATTAAACAAATTTTTATTTACCATTATTCATTTATTTTACTTTATTGCGAAGTGTCTATTCAAGCCTTGTGACAATTTTCTATTCTATTGATAACTATTCAATATATTAATCAATTTTCTATTCTATTTGATTAGAAATGTTTAAGATGATTTATAAAAGTTTTTTTATACATGTAAAATATCAGTCATTTGTTAAACAAATGTTTTGAAAATAATTTTCTCCCACTCTTTCTGGATTTTCTTTTTTCCTTTTTTAAGGATTTATTTTGAACAATAGATTTTTAACTTGAATGTAACCTAATTTATTATTTTTTCTTTATATTTAGTTATTATTCACTGTTTAAGACATTTATGACTACTTCAATATTATATTATTTATGTTCTCTTCTAGAAATATTATTATTTTATCATAGCTATTTACTTTTACTCTCTCTCTCTGAAATTGAGTCTTATGTACAGTAGGAGTTAGTACCACTTATTGCAAAGACCAAACTTTCCATGGCACTGCATTGTTAATTTTGTCATAAATCAGGTGGCTGCATATGTGTGGTTTTCTTTTCTCCTTCTGGATTCTATATTTGCCATTTTTTCCATACCGAGATTTATTCTGGATAGTTTCTGTTAGGTTCTCTTCCAGTTCATATTTTCCTTTTCATTTAAAATTTCTATAATTTTATTTTTAAACATCTTTTTTTCAACTTTCCCTTCTCTTCTTAAATTTTTACTCATTCTATGGATCTCCTTGAACGACTGACAACTAAAAAAGCCTTAAGCCTCTCTTCTGATTCTGGCACATGTTTCCCAATACCTTTGTGCTTGGTCAATTTGCTTTAAGACCTGGACATTACATATGAATAATAATTAGAAACCAAGAATGATGTGCTCTTTCTTCAAAGATGATAAGCTTTTCTTTCTGCCAGATGTCTGACTCTGGAAATCTGCAGTCTCTTTAATCAGATTTCAGAGATTGAATTGATTCAAAGCTAGGTTCCCATCTCCACCAGTGCCAGATGACTTCCTAGTCAACCTTTGTGGAGTGCATATTGTTTATTTGTGCTCTACCTACCCTACCCTCTTGAATCTGGTATCCCGAGTTTTATACCTATCTCCATGAGACACTCAATAGTACCATTCCTCAATGGGAGAATTGTTTTGAATTAGGACATAATTACTATAAACAAAACTTTTTCTCAAGACCTTTCAAAGGTAATTTTCCAAACGAATCAAATTTCTGTCTGAAAATAATCCTGTTGCTATGAATTCAGGCATTAACAGATATTTCCTTAGGTGGAAAGTCCTTGATTTAGGGCCACTAGCTTCTATTTCTAACTCTCCCTAGCTTCTTTCTGAAGATTGTGTGAGTTTAGTTATTATGCAAAACTTTAAAATCCTTTAAATTTGGCTCTGCAAAAGGAAAGTATAGGTGACCTTTCATTGAAGGTAGCAGAAAGTAGGTCCTAAAGCTGATGGCATAAATCACACACTTATAGGAAGACTTTGAAGTTTCAGAACAAGCATCAGGAGCAATGATATTATACATATTTCAGGCCTGGATGAGATAGAGGGAAGAATAAGAGGCTTCCCTTGCTGTGCACCTGGAATGTTCTGTGCTGAGGATGAGAAGAGATGATGAACCATTAGAATGTATAATCAGAATTCTGCCTCTGTGTTTTAGCCCTCAGTTGTGGCTTTCCCATTAATTAAGAAACTTATGTTTGGCATACAGTATCCTATTAGTTTCAGGTGTACATAAGAGTGTTACGATATTTATGTTCATTATGAAATGATCCCCACGATTAGTGTAGTTACCATCGGTCGCCATATAAAATTATTACAATATTATTGACTATATTCTCTATGCTGTCCATCCCCATGACTTATATATTGTATAACTGGAAGTTTGCACATCTTAATTCCCTTCACCTATTTTGTCCATGCCATGAAATACCACTCTGATAACCCATATTTATGAGTCTGTTTCTGTTTTGTTTAGTTTAAATGCAGCAATAAATAAAATAATCTTCCCAGAAGAGTTTGCATTTTAAGGTCAATGACTCCCTCAGCAGTTGGGGGCTAGCCTAAGAGAGAAAGTCATAGGAGGCAGGAGGACTCAGAAACTAGAGTAATAAAGAGCATTAATGAGGTCTGTGATACTCTGTGTATGTCTAGAAGTAACTGGTTAAAATGGAAGGGATAATGGTGGGGAGAACTCAGCCATACCTATCGATTTTATTGCCATAAAAGAAATACCCATATCTGCCCTATTTTTCTTTGTTAAGCTAGTAGGCTAGGACAAACCTATTGACAATAATGCAAATAAGTAAGTAGTGTAAAAGAGGTAAATGATAAGCTCCAATGAGAGTGAGGTGGAGGGGCGGTCACACATGATGCCTAGTGTAGTAAGTATTAAGGAAAGATGAAAGAAAGGAAAGAGCAAAGGAAAATTTATTTGTATGTTCAGGAGTTCCACTAATTTTAAAGCATCTGATCTAACATTTGGTACTGAAAAAGAACAAAAGAAAAGAGCATTCATGAATTGCAGGTCTTTATCCTTGCTAAAGTGTTTAGCCCAGTTAAGCGTGATTGCTTATTAATAATAAAAAAAGTTTTTTTTAAAAGTAGCTTTTATTTTTGGAAAAAACTCATTTTGTTTTACTTCCTGATCAGGCTGTGGTACTTTTCTGGTCAAATCAATAAGTTGCTAATTTGTATTCTTTCAAGTAACATAATAAAAGTAGTATTTCAGAACATAATTTTCTTTTCCATACTTTGAAGCAAAGAACTCTCAGAATCTAATGAGTTTTATACAAATATTTGAGCAGACTTGAAGGTCTCAATATAGTCTCCCTTTCCTGCTTCCTTCCCAAGTCCCCCCACCCTGCCCACACACGGATACATACCTACTCTCCTACATCCCACCATTATTCTTTCTGGAAATTATATGGCTTTCTGTCTGAATGACAATGCAAAATAGGCTGCAAACATTCCAGAAGATTTTAGAAGCCCTGCCATCTGCACATCTGGTATGTAAGATGCCTGTAGTGCTCTTTAATCAGCAACACAGATATCTGTGCTTTGGGCACTTGTCGGAGAATTACACCACAAATTGACTGCGAATAACCAGGGTTTGTCAAAATTTATTTGAACATGGAATAATTTAAAGAGATAAGCTAACTAGCTACTCTTACATATTCTTCAAGTTCTGACCTATGTTAGGAAATATAATCAGAATACAACGTTGCTAAATAGTGTCATTCATCTTTTTGAAGTTAAAATTGGAATATTTGTAATAAAAGAATTCATCTTAACAAAGATTCTTTGTTGTCGGTAGTCCCCTCAAAACATGCTACACACACGCGCGCGCGCACACACACACACACACACACAAACAATTTTTTAGAGCTGTTTTAGGTTCATAATAAAATTGAGGGGGAGGTACGAAGATTTTCCATATACTCCTTGCCCCAGAACCTACCTAGTCTCCTCCATTTTCAACATTCCTACCAGAGTAATACATCTGTTACAGCTGATTAACCTACAATGACACAGCATAGTCACCCAAAGGCCATAGTTTATATGGTTTACTCTTAGTGTTATACATTCTATAGTTTTAAACCAATGTTACGATCATACAGTAGGTAGACTTTTCAGAATGGCTTCTTGCACATAGTAGTATGCATCGATTCCTCCATGTCCTTTTATGGCTCAAGAGATCATTCCATTTTAGTGTTGAGTACTATACCATTGTCTAGATGTGCCACAGTTTATTTATCCATTCAGCTGCTGGAAGACATCTTGGTTGCTTCCAAGTTTTGGCAAGTTTATAAACAAAGCTGCTATAAACATCCAGCTTTATTTTTGTTTGAACATAAATTTTCGATTACTTTGGGTAAATACCAAGAAGTGCTATTGTTGGTTCATATAATAAGAGTATGTTTTTAGTTTTATATTTAAAAAAATTCCAAATTGTCTTCCAAAGTACCATTTCGCATTCTTCCCAGCAATGAGTAATTATTCTGTTCTCTACATCCTCGCCAGCTTTTGGTGTTGTCAGTGTTCTGGATTTTGGCCATTCTCATAGGGCTGTAGTGGTATCTCATTGTTGTTTTAACTTGCATTTCCCTGATGACATATAATGCAAGAGTCTTTCCATATGCTTATTTGTCATCTGTCTATCTTCTTGGGTAAGGTGTCTGTTTAATGTATTTGGCCCACTTTTAAATCATATCGTTTGTTTTCCTACAGTTAGATTTTTTAAATTCTTTATATATTTCGGATAAGATTTTTTTTTTTAACAAATGTGTCTTTTGTAAATATTTTTTCTCAGTCTGGTTTGTCTTCTCATTCTCTTGTCTTGTGTAGCACAAAGTTTTTAATTGTAATGAAGCTCAGTTTATCAGTTAATCTCTTTTATGAATCACATCTTATTTTGTATTGTATTTCAAGAGTCATCACCAAACTCAGGATCATTAAGATTTTCTCTTATGTTATCTTCTAGGAGTTTTATAGTTTTGCATTTCATATTTATGTTCGTGATTTATTTTTAGTTAATTTTTGTGAAGGGTATAAGATTTGTGCCTAGATTCATTTTTTGTTGTTTGTGAATGACTTTTTTTTTTTTTTCTGACAAAAAGTAAGATTTATTGAAAGTACATTTTAGAAGGAGACGGGCCACAGTAGGGAAGCCTGCAGCCCTGTGGAATTTAGGATGTAAAGAAATAAGATGTGAATGTCTAATTTTAACAAAGACTTTAAAAATTTTTTTCAGAACTATGTTTTCATTTATTATCCAATTATTATATTTAAAACTTTTTATAATGATCTATAAGATAAATTAATCCTAGAAATCAGAATAAAAATGTAGTATTTCCAAATGACTTTACCATGCTTTATTTAGTGGTCAACTAAATTATTTATTTTTTTCCTCTTTGGTTGCTTGGAAGCTCAGAGAGTAATTTATATATTTCCATTTAGTACAATTTAGCTAATAGATGACAACAGCAACAATAGCAGTAACAAGGTACTATGCTGGGTGCAGCAGCATATACAGAGTTAATGACTCAATACAAGCTTTAGCCAAGATTACTGTTCACCATTCTTGTGGGGATGGAAGGGTGGAAGAGAAGCTAAGGAAAATGAACAAATAAGGCTGGGTAGAAAACTATTGATGGTTCCTAAATAATGAATTAAGAAGAAGACAAGAAGGAAAAAGAAACATCTAGATCTGGGACTCTACAGTCTGAAGAAGATGATCATTTTGGCTTTGCTTTTATTAAAGATTTGAAGAGGAGGAAAAGTATTTCAGTTAGAAGAAAGCAAATGAGGTATATAGGGATTATCGAATGGTCTTATTTGACTGGAGCAAAGGATGAATGATATTACAAAGTATAAAATAATTTGGAAAGGTAATGTATGGCTTTGAAAGCTATAGTGAAAAACTTCAGTTATTAATTCATATCATTCTTTTTTATATTTATTCTGTGTTAATATAAAAATAATAATTGTATTTTCTCTGTTTTTTAATAATGTAAGCTACTTCAAATTTATTTTGATGATAGTAAAATATAAACAGCACAATATATATATATGTTGGTAAGAAAAACAAAACTCCAATACCATTCATTTTAAAAATATAATTCAAAACAGTTATCTGATGTTGAATAAAGGAATAAAATGACAACTAAATTTGTCTAGATTCTCTATTACCAAGGCAATATGCAAAGCATTTTTCCATATTTAATTTATTCATCATAAAAATCTGGTCAATCAGCATTTTTCTCTCAATTTTATAGGTAATATTCTGAAGCCCAGATAAATTAAATGACTTTACTGAAAATTCATAATATTTAAATTCAGATTGGAAGGCAGAACTTATTTTCTCGCATGACATTGTGCCATAACTGATATAACTTAGTGATCAATTTGTCCTAATTTTCACAATTTAGCTGATTGTTCTGACACAAACTAATGTACTTTCATAAAAATGTAACTTCATTAATACACATTCAGATTTTTAAATAATACACAAAACAAAATAAACTGACAGAGAGGAAAATCTAGAACATGAAATCCATTTTTATTTTATCTACAAGAGTGTTTAATATAGATGTAATTTGTCACAACAAAGTCAGCTGGAGAAAAATAGAAACTTGGGTGATGGTTGTCTTTATTATTTTTTGAAAAATTTGAAAAATAGGCACAGTTTTTATACCTATACCTATACTTATTAAAGCTGTTTTTTAATTGTTCTCTGCGGATGTTTGTTGACTGACTACAATCATCTTATAAATCGCCAAATAGCCCAATCTTGTTAGTTCAGACATCCTAGGATTTAACAAATTCCAGACTTCAAGGACATATACCTAGAAAGATATGTGAATCAAGGCTTTTTGGAGTTCAGAAGAGAAGTTTGACTTTCTTTCTAAAACTCTATTATGTTCACCAAGACAAAGTAAGATCTTTTTGGACATTATTCTTCTCAGGGCCCATACTTGAAAAAAAAATTAGCCTCCCTCAATGTAGTATATACTTCACGACTGAAATCCTCAATTCCTTCTTCTGTACACTTATTTACATTTCAATGAAGAATAAAACAAGACGTGCTATAAGAAGTAGTAGACTGAAGGGACCCAGCCCTCCTCCATCATCTTCCAGTTCAACACCTTCAACAGCTATCAATTAATACGGAAAAAAGCTGAACTCCATACCATGACATTTACCATTCTCCATATTATGTCTCCAATTTGGTCATTCTAATATTTTTCTCACTACAGTTTTTCATGTACTCTGCATATCACCTAAATGGAAATATTTGACATTTCCTAAAATATCCCTGTATCTTCTTGGTACATCCTTATAAACAAAACCAGCTATGTCCCTGCTTTTATGGAACTTACTTTTCATCTTCTAGATATGTAAAGCAGGTCTTTCAAGGGTTTACTAGTCTGTGCATATAAAATAGACCACACTAGTAGCAACAATAATCATATCACCTGTCCTTGCTCACTGTTTGCAGACTGTTATGATGGCTTGAAAGTCTCCCCTAGTTCTATCCAAGTAGTTTCAGAAAGTTCTCACTTAACTTACAAATTTCATCTTTGCTAGCATATGACATTGACCAAATTCTCTTTGGCATTTATTGTTGCCTCCCCCAAAGCCATAAATCTTACACTTGTCAAAACAGCATTGTTTTTCCCCAAATCCTCTGTGGCCCAAACAGAAACAAAATAATGTTCTTATTTCCCTATGTCATACTTTTCCATATAGGCATGAAAATATGTGGCTTGTAAACATATGTCTTAAGGAAGTCTCATAAAATACAGTTTCTTCCTTTCCTGCTCACAGCTTCTGTCTCCATATAGCTTAAGTAATTATCTTTTCATAGTAACAGATATTTTCATAAGAAACATATATTTCTTATTCTTTTTGGACAATATTAAAGAGAGGCATTTTCCTCAAAGTTATTCTCTGTTTTAGTTATGAGTGGTTTGTTTATATTTTACATCTAGTATGTTCATGTGTCAGGCAAATTATTTCATTTTTCTTAATTAATTTCAGAACAACTGTAGGAGAACCCAAACCGGAGGACTTTCCTGTATTGAGAAAATCCAGTAGATAGCATATGTTGTCATTTGAACAGAGTAGGTTCTTAAAAAAGTAAAATAGTCACTTACTGAATTTTTTTTAAGTCCATGGGGCAGTTTTGGGGACCAGTCTTTGAAAAAGAATTCAGGCTGCCTTTCTCAGTCCCAACCTTCACCATCTTAACTTAATACAATGCAAGAGCCTTCATCAGCACCTTCCTGCCCCTTTGGCCCTAACACCTCAAGTCAAGTGGTACAAAATAAGTTTTGTAGATATATTCTAACTGCTCAAGGAAGTCTAAAATGCAGCAGCAAGCAGAGGCTAGGCTATAGCTAGGATCCTTGTTTCAGTTTTTCACATCTATAATTTTTTATCCTTTCTAGTTTTAGGTTCTTTAGAAGAAAAAAAAACAGGTTTGCTCATTATTGTAATTCCCAGGATTCTTTGTACATAGTATGTACTTGAAAATGATTGTTGAATTTGTACCTTTTGATCATATTATACTTACTAAATCCAATTATCCTAAATTAAGCATTACTACATATATTTTATATCTATTCTCAAATCGCTTAGGAAGGCATATATACTCATAAATAACTCAAAACATAAAGCTGATTATTATCTGTTTTATAAAGATTTCTCTACCTTTTAATCAAGTATATATTGTGTAGACACTGACTTTCAAGCAGCTGCTGAAAGCACTTAGATTATGTTACAAAGCCATTTGATAGAAAAACAATTATATTAGTGAAACTCACTAACTCACATGATATTAAACAAGGGATGATTAAACTCTCAGTTCCCTGAAGGTACTTCTGAGCTACTACTGCTAGAAGGATACAAAAAAATGTAACCGTGGCTATATTTTGCATAATAGGGGAATTCATTTTGGGTAAAAACTCTTCCAGGCAATTAGATTTAAAATAGCAATTTCATCAGAAATAATAAACCTAAAAGAATGCAGCCAGCAAAGGAAACTGAGACTAAACATTTTCAGACAAACAGAAAGTTGAAAGCTCACAGTCTTTGCTATGTTTTATAGAATGTATTAGAAGGAAGCAAAGCTTCCAAAAGTAATAAAAACATACAACTTTTGCACTTCTAGTTTGTACTTTGAGAGTAGGCATAAAAAAACATTAGGCTTAGGAAGAGATACCCTGAATCAACAAATAGACATATCAAGAAAGATGTAGGCTGGGATAAAGTAAGCTTCATTCATAAAAAGATTTTCCTAACTTAAATGAAAACAGCTGTAGCTACTTTGGTCACATGTTACTCTCCTCTGTTTATTAAAGAGAAATGGAGAACGGTCTTAGAAAACAAGGCATGTATTTTTGAGTATTCCATATTGTAAACTACATATATGTCTTATTATAGTGGATAAGTTTATTTTGTTGATAAATACTTCTGGTTATTATTATTAGTGTATGACAGACTGAATGGAACTATGGCAATTTCTAGAGTCAATATTAGTGTGGGTGGAGTTAAACATTGTACCATAAAGAATTTTCAGAATGAGAGTTCTTTCTTTCTGAAGGTGACATATTTTAAATGAACATAGGTCAGAAAAGATTGTAAAGAAACTGAAAATGCAGCATACATAAAATTATTCTATAATGTCAAAAATAACAAAAGTTATAAAAGATGTTAACCCAGAGGCAGTATACTATGGAGAGTCTGAGAGGAAGGAAAAAAAAAAAAGTGAGTTCTGGTCTTGGTTTATCTCTAACTAGTTCTTTGGTCTTGGTTAAATTTCTAAACCCAGAAATAATTCTAATTTCCCCCTAGTGGTCAGAACAGGGCACTACTGAGAGCCTGTAAAGCTATACTTCCATCTTGAAAACCATACTGCAGACCTTTCTTGATTGTCATTGGTACCTGGAGACCAATTCTTCTGCATTCTCTGGGCTCAGGAGTGCATAGTTGATCCATATACTGTTGTGAGAAGTGAGCTAATTCAGTAAGCTGCTCTTGACTAATATGGTTCTACCTCATTCCCCACTGAGCGCCACCCCACATGAAGTTAAGCAAGGTAAGGTGTATCTTTAAAAGTGAAACAAACAAACAAACAAAATATATATATCATCTTAATATAGCACCTCTGGTTCTTTAATTGGTCTCCTGCTTCCTGACTTGAACTTGCTAAAAAGCATTTCAAATAGGAACTGGTGATACTTTGAAAAGGACAACTGTTGAAACGATGACTCATAATTCTAAGAATATAAAATTAGTGGTTCCCAAGTGGGTAAACAAATATTATATAATTTTTTTTGCTTGCATGTTAAATTGTATTCAGCTGTGTGCTATGTAAAAGCAATTTCTTCTCTAAAAGAAAGCTTTTTTCCAGAACTAGCCCCTGGTTACCAACACATCTGGATATTTTATCTATAAAACTACAAGTTAGGCATCTAGATATTTTTAAATATCTGTGAATACTTAAGTGTGAGGGCTTTCAACAAAAAAAAATTAAAAGTTTTTGACATAGAATTATAGAATCAATAGCACAGTTGAGGAAGAAAAGACTAAAAGATGATTTGATCTAGACATTTGATATTATAAATGAGAGAACATAGGTCTAGAAAATATATATATATTCTGATGTCCTCCCTGAAAGATTTTTTTATCCCAAAAACCTCAACCGAGTTGGTCTCTTGACTTACTAAACATTTTTTTAAAAACCTTCTAATATAATAATAGCATTTATTTCAAAGTACATTTGTTGAGTAAACTCAATAAATTGAAACAGAATTGACAATCAGTTATTTAAAAAATGAAATACTGTAGTTTAAAGACCTTTAAGTAACCAAAATTGGCTCATTAATTTTGACACTAAAGCTTCTTCACTTTATTCATAGGCAATCCCTCAGTATCTCTCTCAAGAAATATTTAAAATTGTTTCAGACCCAGTGACAATAATCTCACTTCTCAAGTTTTGCAAATACTGTCACATTCAAAACAACAAAGTACTAAAAGATCAATTAAGCACTTACTATGAGACGACATGTAGTGAGTGTGCAGAGGTGATAAAAATAACTATTGCTCTGCTTTCATGGAGCTTACAGCCTGGGACAGGAACAGAGAACACCTGAAGGAACAAGCACACTGACAACAGGAAAAAGAGTATCTGCAGAGTGTCAGAATGAAAAAGAACAGAAAGCTGTAAAAAAGTAGATGCAAAATTCCAAACAGCATTATTTTCTGGGTCCATTGAGCTCAAGGTCATGCTGCCCTATACATGTTGGGGAGCTCCTAAGCACGTCTTTCCAATGCAATATTTTCTACTATTTGGTGTTCTAAATGTACGTGGCCATCAAGAATATACTCAAAAAGCTCTATCTGAGAAAGAAAGATGTGGGCATCTTGTAGACATCTCTAACGGGGATCTCATCTTGAGTCAGGTCTGTTTCTAATGATAGAGGTTAAAGAATATTTGGTTATATCTGGGGAATGTTTGAGGGACCTCACAATGTCAACTTACTAGTTGGCATGTCATGTGAGAAAGCTCAAAACAAAGAAAGATGTAGCTACGTACAACAAATTGACCCAATAATAAGCTTCACTTGGCAACTCAAGTACCAACTCTCATGTCACTCCAATATATATCCCATTGTTTGAAACAAGTTGTATAGCCATATCTAACTTCAAGGGGTGAAAATGTATGACACTACTTTGCCAAGTAATTCCAAGTATTGGTAAAATGTGCGTATGAATAGAAATCCTCATGTAGTTGTGGGAATATAGACTGGTGCTACTTTTCTGGAGGATGAGCTGAAAGCACATAGTTAAATAAAGTGTGTGTCCATTCTATTGTCCAGTAGTTCTGCTAGGTATCTCAAGCAAATGTATCTCAAACAAAAGGTATCTCAAACAAATCCACACACAGGACAATAGGGGACACAGTCCCTGCTGTAAATTGCAGCATTATTTGTGATGGTCAAGAGTTGGCTACAATCTGGATATCCATTGCTGGAAATGAATAGGCAAACTGCTGTGGTTACACATGCTTGGTACCATGCAGCAGTCAGAAGCAACAGACTAGATGTACATATATCAAAGTTGAAAACATAGTGACAAGGAAAAAAAAAAACAAATAGTTGTAACATATGGTACTATATGACATTTGTTCAAATAACAATATATTTTAAAAACATAGTTATAAGATCAAAAGGATATTCATTAAACACATAAGAATTACCTACTGTGAAGAAAAAGGAAATGGAAGTGAGTACTGAATATAAAAGAGTATAAATAGAGATTAATACATTTGAGAGGACTTTGTACAGATTAGTGATAGAGGTGATTAAATCAATGACCTGGACTTAAGATCCAACAAAACAGAATAAACAAATAAAACTTGAGGCTGTTATTTCAACTAAACCATAAAACAGATCTCAATTCAAGCAGTTTTAGGGTTCCCTACTATGTGGTAGGATACTCCTTGGCTTTGGCACAATGAAGACATGGGCAGCTCTCAATGAGTTCCTAGAAGAGCAACAGAAAAGATTTTAATACTCAGAAGAGCAGCATGGTATACCAGCAGGAGCCCCAGAATTTAGTGGAATAGCAGCAGCTAGTAGGGTCTGTGGCTAAGGAGAGGGGAGAAGACCGAACTCATTTTCTGCTATAGGGGCAATGGCATAGTGCTATCACCATCTGGCAAAAACATTGGATCCCAGTGATGCAGGATCAGGGGCCATGCAACCAGTGAAGAAGCAGCCCCAGAGGCAGAAGAGAACTGACCTTTCCATTAGAGTTCAGGGAAGAATGCAGCATCTACTGGAGCAGTATGAATACCATATTAGATCCCTCTGGAGATACCTAAAAATAATTGGCAAAAACTATAGGAGTGGAGGTGAGACAGAAGCATAGCGGGTAAAGGAGTCTGTAAAACTCAGGTATCTCTAACCTAATTGGCTTGAGGGCATTTAGGTTACAAATAGTTAAAAAAATAAATAAATAAGTTGAGGTATAAAGGAATATACTTCAGGTAACCAGAAAACTCCCAAATATAAAATTCTCATTTTATGATGAGTTCTGAGTATAAATAAAGCATTTTTACAATTGAGTAAATGTTTCAACTCTTTTATCCTAAGCTTTCTAATAAGATGTGAAAATGCTGCCAATAAAGAACAAACAACAACAACAAAAACCCTAGCAATCAGTTTGTTGATGATTACAATAATGGAAGAGGAAGGATTGAGTCTTTTCTTGGGAATATAAGTATATGCAAACTAGGAATCTGTCTCTACTTCAGAAAGAAAAGGAGAGACAGCATCATGTAACACTATAAGAAAAAAAAAATCAGCTTTATCCATTTGTTATGTTGAAGAGAATTAAGAGGGGAGCTCAAAATCACACCTGAGGCTGAAATCTTCGGTTACAGGAAGAATAGGGTCATCATTAACACTAAGATAAAACAAGGAAGAGAAGATACTTGAAGAAAAATATAACTTCTATTTTTTTAAAAAATCAGCCATATCTAAAACTCAGGATATCCATAAATCAAGGAGATAATTTATAACACAAGAGAGAGATGTCAGATGGGAAAAGTATTACTTTGAAATGATGAGCTCTATTCCTTGGATACTTTTTGATGCCACAGATTCTGATATTAGAAAGTTGAGGAGGGAGTCTCCTATTTGCCAAATATGTAATTGCACATGTCACTAAATAAGTAATAAACTCTTCTACAAATTTGGTATTGCAGAATCTAATTTATATATGAAGAGTAGTGGAGGAATGGAAGGAGAATGAAATATAGAGCAGAATACATAGATTTTACCATAGACCAACTGTTGGATGCCCTTTGGCAAAGAACTTTGCCTCTGACCTTCAATTTCCAAGGCCATAAAATGTAAATTATGATACCTACTATATCTTCCAGAGTTGTTAACTACTCGAATAAAATCACATATTTTAAAGTGCTTTTTTTAGTGGAAAAGTGCTCTAAAACACTACTTATTATTCTAAGATGTTCTTACATTTTTTTTTTCTAGTAACTGTATTTAGTGGAACTGGAAAATCCTAGGAATGTCCATGGTATAGCCCAGAGAACATTCAATAAGCCAAATTGATGTTGCCTATTACTGTAAAAGAAATAATTTGTTCCTGTTCAAGAGACCATCGGAAAGAATAGACAGGCAAAGTTCAGAAAAATGTTTACACCAGGCATCTAAAGGCAAATAAAAGGTGAAATATCCTGATTCTTGAGCCAAAATACAATCATAAAAGGGAGCTATAAGAATTTTTCTTTTCTTACAGATTGAGGTATATTTATTTCACACTAAATTTAAAGTCATGTTGACACCTGAAATTGAACATTTACATTTCAGTAGATTTTTGTATATTTTTGATATGGAGGAAAGCATCATACTTTATAAATGTATATGCTTGCCAAAGTTACATTTTTTTTTAACCAGACCTTATGTTAGGTAATCACTATGTCCCAGGATAAAAATCAGTAGAACAAATGGTTTTGACAATAACAAATGACAAAATTAACTGCATGGCCAGACCGGCAGATTATATAGAAATTAAGAAAAATAAAAATAGAAGCACTTTAGTTAAAGCTAGTTGAATTAAAAAAATATCGATTACATATTTCAAGCAAAAGAAGATGTGATCGAAACACCTTGACCCATCGCATTCTACCTGCATAAAATTGTCGATATAACCCATGGGATCCTGTTGAATCTCACCTCTCTACACTTTCTCAATTCTCATTACAGATCAGTATCGCCTTTTTCTTATAACACCAGCTATAACGGCCTTCATTCAGTCTTTTTTATGCATTGTACTCTTTTTGTTTTTCAGAAACTTCAAGCACATTCTCTCTGCCATGTTCTTTCTCCTGTGCTTCATCTCACTAACTCTGACTAATTCTCCTCATCATATCTCAAGGTCGCTTTTTTTATTAAAGTTATCCCTAACCCTCAAAACTTAGCTGGATTCTGCTCTTCTCTCATGGTGTTCATATGTTTCTTCCTGGCACTTATTTTTATGCTTATAAATGTTGATTTTGCCTACAAAATAATAAATTTCTTAAGGATAGAGACTGTAAATTTTTTCATGATTTTATTCCTAATATTTATAAAAGTACTTGCATATAATAAGCAATCTATACATATTTATTAAATGAAAGGCTTAATATTTAGCCTCTAAATGGCAGAGATCCCATACAATTCTCAACTTATAAGTAAATTTATTCATTCGTTACCTCTAGTAAATCCAGTGTTAAAAATTATTACATAATATATTTGTTGGCCATGTTAAACTAGTTATAAAAAATCAATAGTAGAAGGGAAATGACAAAGTTTATGCCATTGGAACAGTTTAATTAGATTTGTAGAATATGTAAGAACAGGTTGCTCTACTCTCTGTTAATATTCATTCCCATCTATGTTACCTATGGTTGGTGAATATTCCTATATATAAGCTGAGAACAAAGTTGTCCAAGTTATTCAACTGTGTGTGTGTGTGTGTGCGTGCATGTGTGTTTGTGACATTTGATCAATCATCTGTATAAAGTTTTTGAAACAATTTCTAAAAACAATTCATACTTTCATTGTGAAACTCAAAATTCCCATAGCAGTCAGCACATAAAACCTAAGCAATACCTGTCTTTCCTCTCAAGATCTGCTCCTGAGTTTTATTATACTATAAAGCCATTGTGGTCAAAGTAAGATATCCAATTGATGGGTTGGCTATGCTTTTCAGGCACAACAGCCACACTGGTACAGATCTCTTTTCGAGAAAGGAGTGATAATAATAGCTCCAGCACCATGTTTAAATGTGATTAATTAAGATAGTAGAGTAGCGCAGCAGAAGCATGCTGGGTCCATAAATGTGATTAATTATTAAAATTATATAAAGAAGAGAGTCTTTGTAGAGCTATGGACTTTTCGAAAAGTCATATATGGAGCAAAGGTGGGAAACACTTCAACTGAGCCTAGTACCTTATGGATTAAAAATAAGTAAAGGTAAGCAGCATGGTGAACTAGGGTTTACTAAGAATCACAAGATCCAGTTGAATCCCTATGTCCACATCTTAATAGCTGCATGACTTTAAGTACACTTTTGACCTCTCTGAACTTTGCTTACTTTTTGGGTTAAATGGTGAATACAGAAATGACTTCACTGTGCTTTACTTAAAAAAATAATAATAATGTCTACTCTTTGTTGAGTCCCATGCCGAATACATGTACCTGTGCATTTCATCCAAACTTCCTGTAAAGTGATATTAATATACACAGCTTACAGTGGGTAGTGAAAAAGTCAGTCACACAGCTAGTAACTCTGAGAGTAAATGGTATTGAATGAGATCTTTTGGAGCCTTTATCAAAACTCTGAGACCTTATTTTGCTATTGTCACAGCTCCTGAAACTTCAAACCAAACCTCAGCAACCCAGAACCAAGAAATGATTCTCAACATTCTCTGACCTTGGCTAACAACATTGCTTGCTTTAATTTATGCACCACTGTGGTGGGTTGTCACAGGAAGCTCTCTGTGGTTCCTAATCCACCAATTCAGTTTCTCCAATATGAGATAAATAGGGCCGGAACTCCCTACAAATATGGATATCATGATAGTCATCATTATTGCTCTTCAATCTGCATGCTGTCATGTTGGATAAATTGTAGAATTGATTTTGAAAAAAAATTTTCATAAAAGACATGTATGTCCTCTGAATCCTGAGAGGCTGAGCTCATCATATTTAAAAGTGCATAGAGTTCAGGCACGCCCTCTTCACAATGCCTACTCACTTGCATATTCATTCTGTATAGCCCAGTAAAGACAACATATGTGACAGGAGAAGCATAGAGTAGGAGAACAAGAAGTTAAATTCCCTCTGTGGGAAGGTAAACAGTTATCATAAAAGTCTGACCCCAAAGCTTTTACCTTGAAATTATTCAGAACTCACATCAGACATTTGGCTTGAATGTTAGAGGACCCCTGGTTGTAAGTCTTGGTTCTACCATTTATTAATGGTGTCATTTTGTCCAGAGTCACGAAACATTAGCCCACTTCCTTATTGTAAAATGGGCTTAATGATACCTTCCTAGCCCACCTTCCAGAGTATACAGTTAAGTACAAATAAAATGGCATGGAGAGTGAAACAAGGATATGATGCTCATATTATTGTTTTGATTTTATGTAGTAAACTTTTTTATTACAAGTAGTATTTTCTGAAACATGTTTTGAAGAATACAAGTTTTGTAAGAAAAGTAATGGAAGTTATTTTTGTTAGGTGGCTTTGTATTCAAATACGTTTGGAATAATTCTAAGTTAAATTATCCTCTTATTTCAAGACTTCTCAAATCCTCTAATGAGCTCAGGTTAATCTTCAGAAAGAGAGAATTTAATTTAATTTACTTTTTTTTTTTAAATTATTTAACCTCATACCTTTTATCTTTCAGGATTAGTATTATCCAGAACATATTTTGCGAACTTTAGCATTTTGGAGAATTGATAAATACCACATCGAGGTTTGAATAATCAGACAAAACACTTTCTATACATTACAATAAAGGTTCCACACACTGAGAACTTTCTATGCCAAGAAATAAGCTAAATATTTTAACCCTTGTAACATGATTTTAAACTACATAACAATCATTTGAACTGCATGCCTTAATTCTATTTTATAAGTGAGGGAAATGATGCATAGAGAGGTTAAGTATCTTAAACAAACTAATGACTCAGAAGGCCAACATTTAAATCCAAATCAATGTCCGTGTTCTTGTTTACTACCGAGCATTTGTTTGAATGACCAGATAAGTGAGCCACATAATCATATGCAAGATGTATTTTAAACAGCACAGAGTAATTCTATGGAAATTGACAGAACATAGGAAGGCAATTCTACTTCTTTCTCTGGCAGTTCAATTTCTCTAAGCTTCCATTGAAAGAGGAGCAGCTGTCCAACTCATTCATCAGAGTCATGGTCATCACCTAAACCCACTCAAGACCACTGCTGAGGCATTTTCTGCCCTCATCCAGGTTTGGACCAGTCTGGTCCTCAAGTCAGATCTACCCTTCCTTTTCTCCATATTGTTTTGCCTGCCAATGTAATAAACAGACTGGAGCAGAACTTACTTCCTTAAGGTAGACCTGCCTATATCTTTCTCTTTCTGTTTTATCCTTCACACACTTATAATCAGGATGAGCAGGTAGGCTCCTATCTGCAGCATATAGGAGCAGGACAAAGAATCGGAGATGAACTGAAAAGCTTTAGATCTATGCTAAGTGTTCCAATACAATTCTACCAGAGTACAGAATTGTAAAACTAGGTTTGTATTTTAATTTCAATATTCTTCTCCAGCAAAGAATTCCATGCAACAGTAAAAAATTGAACTCTGTTTGATGAGTAGCCACAGCATAGTCAAAGTACAATAAAAAACAGTAGAACCTTGAACAGAGAAAATTGAGATAAAGATTAATCATTTAAAATATGTGTAACTCAATTCAATAATAACTTGATACAAAATTTCAAAATTTTAGTGTTTTAAGGCCTATATATTTTATATAAAGCAATCTAATTTCATTTCACCCAAACTAATTTGATTCTTTCTACAGTAAATTTTTAAGGAAATTGGTGTAACCCATAAAAGAGAAGATAATATTATTGAATCTCCTAAAACATGTCAAATGTATCTTTCTTTGATCTTGTCATAAAATCAAAAGTTTATAATTTAGTCATATAAAAAAGACATTGAGTATAAAATTATCCAATTACCAAGGTTAATCCACTGCTTTGATAATCAGTTTTCATATTTTTAAAAATAAAAAAAGTACTTTCTGTAAATAATATTTTACAAAGAGCTCAATATATAAAACAGAAAGAAAGAGAACCCATCTGTGGGTTTGCAAGAGAAGAAGTCTGGAAAAGCTGTCTGCTGAGAACTTCCCTCGACCAACTTCTGCAGACTTGAGATCCAAAGAGAATCCCTAGGAATTTGTAAAGCACTGCCATTAAACCACTGGTCCAGATAATACTTCAGACACAAATTGGGGAAAGGAGATTTTTTTCCTGTTATTTAAGTTGACAAGTAATACTAAGCATATGCATTAGACCATGAAATAAAGAAAGAAGAAATAATTTTATAGCTAGAAGGGACCTTAATAATATGAAGTCTAAATGTCCACAATTTTATAAATGAGAAAACAGGTACAGAGAATTTAACTGAAGTGGCCAATACCACACAGCTAATTAGTGGCAGAGTCAGGAATAAAATTCCTGCCTCCTGACACAATCTGGTACATTCCTAATACACTACATGGACTTGGACAAACATATGCAGGTGCATTTTTTTTTTTCTAAAATGCTTTAGCATGAGAGAGAACAGAACATAAAATACATTAAAATTTATCTGACCATTTCTTCAATATAAGTATAAAATCTTCAGAGAACTGACAGTAATCAATGTATATTTATACATTTATACATATCCTGAAGTCATTCTCTGGTGTTCTACACAGAAAAGCACTGAGAGGGTATCTCCATATCATTTCTCCTTGCCTCTTCTTTAGTGGGGAAGTATTTGCCCAGATGAATGCTGTCATTGGTCCTTTTACCATCAAGATCACATGCTGATTAATGGCAGCTCAGCAGAGGAGACTTTAGCAGTCCAAAGGTTTATATTTTTCATAAAGCATTTTAAAAAATCAAATACCATGACAATTTAATATCTTCAGATTATTCTGGAATGTTCCAAGTAATTAAAAAGTGTTTCTGACAATAATGACATTTTTCATGAGAACATTTTCTTTTTCAAACATTATGTTTTTCAGGTACTCAAATTAATATGAACATACATATGTCTATTTACATTGTCTCTACTACTGATCCAGGTATGCTAAAAAACTAACACAATGACCCTGTCAAGACATGCTTGATCAGGTGGATCCATATTATATTGTCATTTTTTTTTTTAAATCAAAAGTAGCCAAATGGCAATTTGTATGATGTGCCTATATGTGGTAGCTATGTAGTGGCAGTTACTATGACTTGTTACCTACAAAAGAGTTTTCACAACTCAGAAAGGGAGAAATTATCAAACTTACATAAAGGCATATTAGGAACGTAAAAACATGCTCTACCATATTGCTATACTTTATATATTTTTAAAATATCTGGCCTTTCCAGCACCATTTTAGAAATGCATCTGTAACTCTGCATTATTTAAAGATTCATTTCTGAGCTTGTTGCCTTGATCAATTCCATACAAAGAAAATGGTGGGTTTTTTATTTTAATTTCTTTTCTGGATTTGACCTCATTTTTAATCTTTCTGATCATTGATCTCCTTCCTTCATTTGCTATATCTAATATTCTTATTTTTTTAATCTGAAAATATTTTTATCTATGGATATTTAATATATTGAGTTGTTTGACCATTTAGAAACTTGTAGTATGCAAAATAACACCACATGGTACATTTAATGGTAGATTTGTAATTTGATAATAAAGTCTTTTCTATCATTATTTTTTATAGAAGTTCTACAAACAGAGGCACGTGAAAAGTGCTCAAGCATTTTCTGACTGGCATAAAGCAATTCCCTTGAATGTGGACATGAGCAGCTATATCCACACGAGGATATACGTTCATGGTGGGTGTTGGTTTCCTTGGAATCAGCCCAATGACGTTTTGAAGTTTCCATCCTAAACTTTAAAGGTCCCTCCTCAAGATGCAGCTACTTTCTATGGGAGAGCAAAACTGATAATACAAGAACAAATGTAATTTTCAAAGGTAGAATGAGCAAGATTTATATAGACCATATTGTTATAGTTCTAGACATGTTACTGTTCTCAGTAGTGATTTGATGACAGTTTATAATTTATTCAAGTTAATTGGGTTCAAATTAAACTGAGCTTTGAATAAATGAAAAAGAAATTGGGCATTCATTTATTAATATTTAGTGTTTCCTGATTTAAAAAAATGTGGACTATCTAGGCCATTTTCTTAAGATATACTGGAATACTTTTCAAACAAGCGACACATTCGTTAAAATCTATTACAACAATTAACGCAACTTAACATTAAAGGTGTTTCCTTTGTCTCATATAATTCCCTCCAGCTACAATTTAAACTTCCTTTAGTAAATCTGTTCTTTTTTTTGTATTTTAATTGGTGTGTGCAAGGGATATTCTTAACATGGATTTCAACTCAAAGCTTGGAGGCCTGACTATTAAAAGAGAATCCCAAAGTGAAAATGAAAACAGCAAGATTGCATTTGCTTCACAAAATCATAAAAAAGAAAATAAATGGTCATAAACATCTAATGGGGGAATCATGACATTTCTCATGAACTTTACATAAAATGTTTTCTACTTTTTAAATATCTTTTCTCCATGTATTTAGGAAAAATTGAAAAATCGTAAGCGTCCAAATACCATCTACCAAGTGTGTATTTTAAATGTTCTTTGAAAGCAAAAGTGATTAAGATTCTATTTAACAAAGAAGGAGTTAACTGACTAATATCTTTAACAGTTTTTTCAATTTTTTTTTAAGACTCATTTGTTGCTTCTTAAATCTAGATGGAACCTGGTCAAATACTGGTCTTCAGAGATTAAGGAATTGGTTTTAAAAAAACAGAAATTAAAGGTTTTGTACGATAAGACAAGTTTCTGGAAAGAAATGGAATGTCTACTATCTTTAAGAATGGCTCAAAGATTGGAATTCTGAAGAATAAGTGTTTCAGAAATTTTTATTCTATGCAATAGCAAGTAGAATATTCCTTAAAGAAGTCTTCCTCATTGTTTTATTGTGAGAGTGATTCTCTTATTACCTCATAAAAATTAGATCTGATATACAAAGTCATTATTTTAAATACTTTTATATCCAAAAAAAATGTATACATGGATTTTTAATCTTACGATTCAAATAGCTCTGGGAAGCAGATATTCTTGTATTTATTTAAAAAATAAGAAATTGCAGGATCATAGAAATTAAGTAACCTGACCATGGTCACAAAGAAAATGAGTGGCCAAACCATGATTCAAATCCCAATGAGTCTTTCTCATTCCCATCTGTGAAAGCAAGCACACTTGGATTTGATTAAGTCCCCAGAAATACTCTTCTGATATTATATATTTAAAATAATTAGCCTATGAGTAAGAATATATTAGTCTTCTCCCTTGAAATCTTTATTATTAAGAGGCTCTGTTTTATAATAAACAAGAGTATATTTTCACCGTCAATATTCCAAAACTTTAATTTAATTCTCATTACACTAATTTACATAGTAATTTTATTTCAATTTCTTTTTTGCTTAATTTGACAAGAAAATTTTAGTACTGGTAAAATTTACATTAGAACTCATCTAGGAATACAATTCACTATATCGATACTCAGGCATCCACTATTTTGTTAAGCAAATATTAGATATAAAATCTAGGACATATATTATAATGAGAGATAATAAGAGGTTTCATTAATTTATTGGTAGGAAAGATTGTTTGTATTGGTGAGACTAAATATTAGCAAGGAAAATAAAAGAGTATTGTACTAACTTGAATAAAGAAGCCCTAAAAATTATATTGTAACAAACACACATGTATGTTAGATAATAGTCAGCTCTGGTAAGAGGATAGTAAGATGAACATTTTAAATATTGGCAATGAAAATATAAATTGCTTTCTTGTATGTACCCAGGAACTAAAAAATATTTGCCAAAGGTATTAAGCTGTACGTTGTATGTGGTGTCAGAAATATTATAATCGCCTTGGTGTATAACTTTTCTGAGAAACTGAACTGACAAGGATCTATCTATAAGATATATTATTAGTCAAATTGTGTTTCCTAAGATAGTCCTACACTCTAGACAGAGAATATAGAATGGTAGTTGAACTTATATGTGTAGTAGAAAGAATTCTAAACTTATTTATTTGTATGCTTAAATAGAGGCAGGCTCACTGTTTTCTGTTTTATACGTACAAATAAGAGTAAAACATATTTAGACTTAAATTAGTAATTATTCAAAACCATTTGCGTTTTACCCTTAGAATATAATATAAAATTAGACATAGATATAATTTATACTTACTTACGTCCACAAATTTGTGTTAGAAATACAGATAAATTCTAATCTATTACATTCAAATAAGATAAATGAAATACAAGATTGATAGCAAAAAGGAATATTATAGTACATCTGTTAGAGATATGCTTTGTTAAAATCTGACCATTTTTCTATACACAGTGAGACTCATTCTGGATAGCAATTTAAAACTGTACTTTTCATTTTAGAAAAATCAAAACCAAATCTCTGTTTAATTTTTTTGTTGTTGAAAAATCAGTCTTGTATTATTTTCTTTTTTTTTGTACCAAATAAATGAATATACAACACATTAAAGAGCTCCGAGGTCTAAGTCCACTATTTTAATTAATGCTAAACAGCAGCATTGGGCAGCCTTCTCCAACTACTTCAGAATGTTAGTTTAAAGGCCTTAGGCATTAAAATGAAAACAAATGCCTTAAGCCTTTTCAAAACTCTGTCCCAGGAAATAAAAGCCAAGTAAGTGCCTGCTCTCCAAAGCATTATAGAGAGCTGCATTTGGCTGAGTTTGAAAATATCTCTTTAATGTGAGCAAATGAAAAACTATGATCGAAGAATGCTAAATAACTCTCCTGAAGATTTAATTCTGATGATAAAAATCAAAGCGTTATTTAATCAGTAATACTGATTCTAAAACAGAAAATGGTCCTTATACATTTAAAGTCATCATATATTACTTTTGAAATGTAATTTGGCACATACCGCATTATGAGTAAGTAAAATTAAGTGTCTAGTTCTCCTTTAATACTCTTTTAATAGAAGAAAACAAAGCAAAACATGACCCATTTCAAACAACTATTACTTTCATTAGCTTCTTTTCAAGAGCTATAGCTTAGAATGAAAATCTGTATAAAGGTTGCTTTCCTTTGATAAAATTCTAGACATTTACATAAGCGTAAGTGGTGATATTTTTTGTTAAAAGATGAACATAATTAAAATTTAAAATGATCAGTTTATATCAAAGAGAGTTACCTTAAGTTTCTCAGATTTTTTCTCCTCCATTTCATACTTTAATACATATTTTGTAAGAATTAGATTTAAAATATATTTATTTGAGAACTGACTGTAAAGTTCTGAATAATTGTGATAGTCTTTCCCAAAAAAATATTGTAAAAATGATTTGAAGTAAGAAGTTCAAATGGATTGTTCTAGTCTAACCCAATACTTTAGAGATGAGTAAACTGTGGTCACAACCTAACAAAACAGAATGTGGTGCCAGGTCCTGCTGCTCCATCTTCACCCTCCCACATTGATCTCCACCTAGACAATAAATGCTCGAAAATGTTAGTTAAATAGACTTTTTTAACAGTAAATGTTCTAAAACTTTAAAAGGGTAAGCTTTTTGTTTGTTTACTTAATACATTTCACCTTGCCCAATAGGCATGAGCTGAAAAGAAAATTCTGTAATGCAAGTTCATTAGAGAAGCATGCTATAAACCAAAAGCAAGTATGGTATGCGTTTTGTTTCTTTCCAGGATTTGTATTCAATACAAAACTCAAAAAGGTACCATTCTACTCTTTTATTCTTTATTTATTACATTAATATAGTGAAATAATAGAAGTCAAAATGGTAACATTTCCAGAAAATGCTCTTCAATGGAGTGCATTAAATTGATAGTTCAGGACCTGTAAAATATGTTGTTTTTGTTCATATGGAGAAATATAATATTTTTCAATGTTTTTAAGAAAATCTAGATAGGATATAAATATAAGTGACCATTTCAATAAAGGGCCAAAGAAATTACTTAGTGGTCATGACTGTTACATTCTAATTAGTGAGACTTTTCTAATGAGACAGTAGTCAGTGGTTAACATGCCAATTCAAATATTACCCTATTTCCACTGTTCTATTTACCTATTTGATTAAGAGGCAATGGCTTATCTAGCTTTCATAAAGAAGAACATATGATATTACCCATTTATTTTTATATTTTATTCTCAAAAAGTAAAATAGAAAATTTGAATTTTTGTTTGGAGACAACTAGGGAACAATTGGAGCCCAGCACAGGAGGCCGTATTTGCCTCTTTTATTTTTCTTTCATTTATCCATGAAACAGGGATAATTGCAGGAAGTTGAGAATAATGGCACAGAACTTCAAAGATTTTTGATTTTTAAATGTATTTTAAGCAGTGCTTTTTCTCAAAGAAAATCTTAAGTAGAACTCCAATGTCTGATAAAGGTAAGTGTTGAGCTTTTATCTCTGAAGTGAATTGTGAGAGATCAGAGTCCCAGGAAATTCAACCCCTTGCCTTTGTCCTGCACTGGCATCTTCACAGAATCTCAAGTCTCTGCAGAATGCAACCTTAAAAGCATGGTTATGAATGATATAAAAGACTAGGAGAATAAGAGAAGGAGTTAGTCTACAAGTGTCATTACCCTGCTAGGTTAATAAAAGTTATTTATGATAAACGAGTCTGCAAGAGGTCTGATGTATAGAAACAGAAATTTGAGCTCAAATGGCTAAGGCTGTTGATTAAACCTAAAACTGAAAATTAACTCATGAGGAACATTCTAAATATCATGGTTAAATTAGAAAGGAGGAAAACTAGTAACAGGAATCATTAGCTACTTTAATAATTACTCAATAAGTTTACTCTAGTAATTAAACGATACATTACTTTTTAAAAATTTATTATTAATGTGTTTGGAAATTTTTGTATTTGAAAATAATTGGACAGAAACAGAGGCCTAAGGTCCTAATATTTGCAAATACTTTGTAGACTAATAAAAGTCCAAGCTATAAAACTAAAAATAATGTGTCGATGAAGAATTAATCTTAAATTTTATTTTAATAATTTATGGGAATATGAAGTGCTTCTCCATTAAGAAGAGAACATCTTTTTCACATTAGAAATGATTTATATTAATGAAAATTATTAATATATACTAGATTTGATCAGGAATTGGTATATTAGCCCACATATTTAAGTCTTAAGAGGACCTTCATGTTTTTTTCCTCAAAAAACAAATATATACTTTATATAAAAAATATACATATATATATAAATATATACATATTTTTAAAGGTAGAAGAGAAGCTGTGTCTCTCAATGCCCATTCTCCTTTTTTTCTAAGTTTTTCTAAATTGAATTTGATAACCAGGACACATGGCCATTTGATTAGAGACTACAATTTTTTCCCTCGAACCCAGTGACTATGTTTGGACCAGTGAGGCAAGGCAAAAATATATACAATTTCTAGATCGTTTTCTTAAAGATAAAGCTGCTGTCCCAATATGTTCTTGATTCTCTTATTTTTGGCCCAAAACAGCAGCTGTAGCAGATTTTTACCTCAAAGATAGAAGCCACATGTTTAAGATGATCTAGCCAACTGATCTAGCCATCAGAGTCCGTGGGGACTACACACTCATTACAAGGGAAAAATATTCTATCTAATTAAAGTACCTTTATTTTGAGTCTTCTTTGTAATAAATCCTTAGCCTATGTCTTAGCTAATAAAGAACTTGTATTATAAGAGGCGTGCTGCCATATAAAATAGGTGGCATCGTCTTAGCGATTGAGTGGTAGACTACAAGGAGATAAACATTACAAGCTGGAAGGCTAATGACCTTTGTTATAACATAACAAAATATTTAGTAAAACTGTCAATTGTAAAGAAAGGAAGGTCATATCTATAATTGTTTTTTTTTCTCTAAGGGATATTATTTTATATATATATAATCTCCATGTTAGCTGCCCCTTAATACTTTTAGCCAAATACAAGAGAGAAAAGCTTGAGTAAGGATGCCAGTGTGCAAGATAAAACAGAATAGACCTTGCTAAGAGTCTGTCTTGACAGAAGTCTAAATATTAACTTCAGGTACTTGACTAGTTTCTCTTGTGAAAGAGAAATCCCCTGCTTATATGTCACAACTAGCAGATGACATGATTTTGTTATAGTCTGAATGTTTTTGCTCCCTCAAAACTCATACGTTAAAACCTAATATCCAGTGTGATGGTTTTAGGAGGTGGAGCCTTTGGGAAATCCTTAGATCATGCCAATGGAGCCCTCCTGAATGGTGGGCTCCTAGTCTTTTATATCATTCATAACCATGCTTTTAAGGTTGCATTCTGCAGAGCTCCCTTTCCTGTTCCACCATGAGAGGAAACAGTGAGAGGTCAACTCTCTATGAACTAGGAATCAGTCCTTCACAAGACATCAAATCTGCCAACACCTTAATCTTAAACTTCCCAATCTACAGAAGTCTGTGAAATACATGTTTGTTATTTAAGCCATGCCCTCTATGGCATTTTTACTATAGTAGCATGAACAGACTAAGACATGCTCAAAGCTTTTTTCAAAAGCCTTCCACTTGTACTTCTCAGCTATACAATAGGAGCTCTGCCCATTTACAAAGATCAGGTAAAATTGTGTTAATTTTTCACCATCATCTCTAGTTTCAGAGGGATAGCCCTAGAATAGAAAGCAGAAAATAGGAGAGAAGAATCTCCAGGTCTGAAAACTGCTTTGGAGAGATCAACAAATATGACAATTTTTTTTCATGGTATCTGATTGGAAAGCAAATAGAAGCCTAACTAAATTAAATTTTTAAGAAAAATTAATATTGCTTTAAAAAAAAGGACCCAAGTCTGTCCTATAAGCAAGACCCTAGGTTCCCAAATGTGTATTAGCACGAAGCAGTCCTGAAAACTATACAGCCCCAAAAGAAAGTGCACCTTCCAAAACTCACTTTGGTTTGGCCACAAAGTATAATGGTCAAAGGAAAAGTTCCAGAGGGTTCCAGACGTCATGGAGGGCAATGGACAAGAGAGCGATTAAAGGGAGCAAAAGCAGGGTGAACTAAGCAAGTTATGGGACATTTTAAAGTTTCTACATATCAGGATATAACTACTATAGATCATTGAGTGCTCTGTTTTCTATTATAATCTATTAATAAATTATGTTTCTTCTCTGTTGTATATTACGTGATATGGTGAGGATGGTGAAAATGTTCTGTGCGTGCAGAAAAGAATATGCAGAGAGTACACTATTGTCAACAATCCCTCAATATCTGTTCTGCTTTTATCTCTTTTAGTAGTTCATGTATGTTTAAGGCACAAGGGTGGATACAAGGATACTCAGGAAGAGATTGCATTTCCTAGCATTGCTAGCAACTAGGGTAGCCATGTAATTAAATTTGGGCCAATAAAACGTGGATGAATGAATGAACATTGAAAACTGTCGCCAATTATAAGGAAAAAAATGCTAAAACTAAAAAAGAAGTGTATGAGTTAAAATTATAATATAATTGGTAAAATCACAGTTTCCCACTTAAGACTGAAATTATACCACTAAATTCTAAAATATTATCAAATCTCCACAGTGAACTAACAACCAAGTGATAATTTAGATTAGTTCATACGATTTGAGTGACTCCGGATTTCTAATTTTAATCCAATTAGAGGGAAAATTATTTAATTTGAAATCAAACATTTTTATTATTTTTGCTTTTTCATGTTTACAAATTGAGCATAAATTAGAAAAAAAATCATGCTAACAGGTAGCTAATCCAAATTAGTTTTTGCCTGTTCAAATTATTGAACATCTACTCTAGATATTAAATTTCTTTTTTTTTTTTTACTAATTTTTAGGACTTATCAATATGCTTTTACATTCTACTTGTCATGGCTTATTTAATTATATGTTTCTGCATTTTAAATCGCAAAACTTAGTATATTCTTTTTTAATTTCTTAGAAAAACAGGTACAGATGGTTCATTAATAACAATAAAAAGACAAATTAAAATTATGCAAAACTCTTTGGAAAGCAATTCGTTCCACAGCTATCTCAAGGAAAGTGTCTGTGTTTAAAATCTAATGTGATAAGACTTCCTACTGATATAACAAATTATCCTAAAAGAAGTGCTGCATCATCTGAATTTTCTGCTTCTGGCAAAGATAGACAACCTAATTAATTTTAATAAACAATAGTTATAATAGGATCGCAGTCTGTCATGGTTAGGCCCTAATTCCTTATATGTCTAATAGACAATGATATTCAAAACCACAAATTTCTGAATTCTGTATCTACTAATGCTCCCTATTGATATGATAGAAATTTCCTATTATCTAGAATTATTATGCCTATTAATATTTCTGTAGGAATAGTAGCTTAGGAAACTTTTTGTTGAATTGGGCACTGAGATGAAATGGATACCAATAAATTTTGGAACTAAAACACACGAGTTCAAATCTTTTCTATGCTCTTTGCTATTTGTATTTGGGAATATTTCGTAATCTTATTTTTCAGCTATACAATGATAATAATTAAGGACACGTCTTTAAAGAATTGTAAAGATATCATCCCAGATGTGAAAATACTTTATATATTTTAAAGTCCAAACAAATATTAATTAGTATCACATATCTAGATAGGGAAGAGAGGAGGCAAGATAAACTAAAACTTGCCTCCTGATGCAACTGTGCCTTTGAGTTAGTTTTCTTAGAAGTGTGAGGAACAACATAAAGAAAAAAACGTGTCAATGGCAGAAATGAGGAAAAAATGACAACTTTTTGAAGAGGAATAGAAGATATAGGAATGCAAATTGGAGTAAGACTCGGGAAGAAAGAAAAAAGGTGCATGCATAAGAAAGATATACAAACAAATTAAAGACTTCTCAGATGATGCCTTGTCAGAATATTAACATGGAGGAAGAAAGATTATGGCATAGTAAAGAATTCTGATAGATTACCCTCCAGCAGAAATTAAGTCTGCTGATACACCCAACTGTGTGCTTATCTATACAAGTAAAAGGATTAGGTTAAAACTATACAAGACAAATCCCATTTTTAAAGTATTTAACTAGTAGATATGAAAATGTCATACTTCAATGAGAATTTATTTGTGCAGATTGAAGGACCAGAGATACTTCAAGCAAGGAGTGTAAGCAGATTATATCTGATCAACAAAGAAGAAAGCAGGGTACCTCCAAATTCCTGAAGCAGCTATGTGGTAATTATATCGTAATTTATTTCCTATATATGTGTTTGTGTTCATGTGTGGTGTGTTTATGTGTTTCTCAGTATTGTCTTTATTTTATTCAGCAATTTAAAAGAACCTTAATTTCCTGAAACTTATTTGGAGTTTGTTGTGTAGCAGGATGCTGAGGTGCTCAATTTACAGAAACTTCCTGTTTTGTTTTTTATAATGCTACAGTTGAACTTCATTCCTCATACAAAATCTATATGAAATAAATAAAGCTAAACCTTTCTGTATTTGTAGTACAAAAGGAACTATATATGGAGCCATCTCAATACATAATATGACTATGGAATTCTAACATGAAGTCAATCCAAAGAAAGATGTTGTCTAGGGGCTCATTTCTCTTAGCTTATCACTTAAACCCCTTTGAAAGATTTTGAGGGAAATAATGGTCAGCACCTGGGGAGGAATTGGGGATGTTTCCGCTGACACAGATTTCATTCTTTAGCATTCTGGGGTACCAGGCACATGTTTTTAGCCTTCAACACCATCCTCAGAGATAAAAGCCTCTTGAAGTTAGTGGGAGATTCATTTCAAAAGTAGTTCTGTAGGAAGCAGAGTAATTTGAGAAACTGAGCTGCAGATAGTATTTGAATAAGGCAGACACACATAATGCTAACTTTGTTATTTGAACTCTAGTCTTGAGGTGTGTGTGTATGTGTAGGAGACATTGTGTGGAATGTACATTTATTTGAGCTCTTACCGTTGCTTCAGTAACTTCCATAGTTCAGGAAGCCTCCCAGTATTTGTTTGTACAATACTATGTGCATATAACTTTGCATTAATATCAAAACCAATGCCCATCCGAACAAACTGAGAGTAATCTTTCCATGTACTTATATGTTATTTTCATCCTCAAAATATGGTTTGTTCGTGTTAGTTATGGTATGGTCCTCCTTGAAAGCAACTGATATATCAAAAGTCTTTTTTTTTTTTTTTGAGATTAGATTTTAAGAATCTAAAATGAATCAAAAATAAAGAAAGAAACCAGGACATGTTACCCATCTCACACCTCAAACTTCTAGCAATAGCTAAGTTGAGAGAAGATACAAAGAACCCACATAATATGCAATTCTCCTTTTGTCACATGTCAAGAAAGGAAAAATAAAAGTTATTTTGAAACTCATCAGTAATTGACATGTCATGCAAATGATGAAAAATGCATTATTTTAGTCCTGCATTCCACCATGACTCTGATCACTCTGCTTTCATAAAAGTATGAAACTCTGCCTCTCTATTTCTTTCTTAGAGCAAAAGTTCAGTAATTACAGGGGAGCATCTCCAAAGGGTAAGTTCTGGGGGAAATTGTAATCAGCAAGAGATATTCTGGGTAAGAATTATAGAAGAGACATTTTCATAGATGCTTACTAAAGCAAGTACAGGCGGGTGTGAGGAAGAAAATGTATAGGTCTTCACTTACCAGATTAGTAAATTGCAGATCATTTAAAAAAAATAACCCAATATCTCTGGCTGCAATTAGCTCACTCTAAAGAGAGGAAAAGGAAAATTCAAAGATTAATGTGACTGTGTGTCTGTGTGCTTTCCCCACTTGGCTTCTTAGAAGATTTGAGTCTAAGGAGGAGAATTAAAGGATAGAAGAGAGTTACTCTGAGATGAATGGGTCATCATAAAGGGCTTTGGAGTTAGAGTCAATGGTACAAGCATGTCACATAAGCAGGAAATAGAGCAACAAGCAATTCCTAGGGGAATTGTTGCTGTCAGAATGTGGCAAGAGATCAGGCTGGAGTGTCAGAAGTCTTATTAGCTATCTTATGTATATTTACATAAATGCATCAATACACATATTTGCACATAAGAGATACAAATATGTGCTCATATGCAAGTAAGCATGGTTTTCACAAATCTTTACTTTTGCTCTCTCTTTCCTTTGCATCCAAGTCCCTCCATACACAAGAGCTGCGTAATTTACTTATTCCTTGACGTCTTTCATTTTATAGATCTTTGCATAATGTGTTGCCTGCAGTGGGCTCCCCATCAAGACATGTTTACTAACAATGTGGCCAAAGAGTTTCCAAATGGTTCAAATTCTGACTTTGGGGATAACAACACAGTTGACACAGGCACGACAAATTGATAAAGAAAAATCAGAGTTCTTGATCAATCCAATCAGACACATTTATAATTAGTCGAGAATCATGACTTGCCTTCTACAAGGGGCCAAAGACAAGACTAAGCTCCTTGGATCATTATTTAATTTCTTTTTTATTAGTCTATCAATGGAAGGACTGCCTGACTTGTTTATAGAAGCAAATGAATACATTTAGGCTAATAGAAAAGAACTTACCCTGAGGAAAAGAGAGAAAAGAAAAGATATAAAAGCTTTATTCAAGGACAGTGATCCAGGTTCAGGGATAGCAGAAGTGTTTGTGAATATAGCATGAATATATGATGAGTAGAAATAAATGCATTTCCCCACTACAGTCAATCGAGTTTTCTCTGATGAAGTGCTGTACACTGGGATGGCTGAATTACATATAGTAATGTAATCAAACCTTTGAGAAAAAAATATATTATGATAATATTTCTGCCATGTTACATATGCCTTTCCCTGGGGAAGTTAACTCCCAAAAGGCCTTCATGGATTTACTATTTAAGTAAAGGTGGCAGAATAAATAAAACTATAATGTTAACAACTGGCTCAAAGTTCCCCTAGGGAGAAACTATCTTTGTTTAGAAAAACACCTTGATATTCTGCTTTAGCTGTGTGAAACCTAAAGGCACATTTCAGAAGGATTCTATAGGAAAAAAAGATAAAATTATCTGTTTGGAAATTTAATAGAAATTTAAAAAAAAAAAAAAACCAAGAAATAGGAGAAGGCAGAAAACAAGACCTTACCCCATCTGAAAGAGAGAGAGAGAGAGAGAGAAGAAAGAGAACTGTTAAAGATTTGGGAAGCTGTTAGTCACCATTATTCTTAGAAGATCTTCGTGATTGGAAGAAGTGACTGTTGTCAGTTGCAGATGTGCTTAGTGGTGCCCTGTTTATCCCTGACCTATGTCCCTCTAAATTCGTTTCTTCACCCTGGCTACTAAACATTCTGACCAATTCTGTCCCAGGACCACCAACAGACGCTTAATTTAGGACCATCTCTAGTGGTAGCTACACAGAGGCAACAACTTCCAACAGTCCTCTCCAGAAACGTGTCTTTCATAATCCATTTCTGTGGCTGGACTTGCCCGGTCTCTCAGATTCTCTATGCAAATTTCAACCTGTTCTTTTGTACCAGTGCTTTGGGAGAACTGGTTAAAAACTCTTTTGTTGATCCTCCAATTCACTGTTAAAGACCATCACTTCCCCAGCTCCTCCAAAAATTATGTAAGATATATTTCTTATAATAATTAATTTTTAATGTTAAAAATATTTCTGCTTTCTTGACTGAACCTAGGCTAATTTTTAATTCAGATCTTTAGAAGTGACGTATTTTCATCTAAAAAATCTAAAATATATGATAATGGCTTGGGAATTGGTGGCAAGTGGAAGCTGGAAAGGCAGCAAGAAATTTATTAGGAAAAGCTGGGAAAATGGCGAAGACACTATGGAGATTGGAGAAAGGATGACTCATATTATGTTGCAGAGCAAAAATAGTGTAAAAAGACTTCCCTGCAAAAATGGAAGTCAGAAAATGTACCTCATGAACTTGTGGATCTCGCTATCTATCTTCATTCATCTCTACATAGAATATTGAAAGTATCAACTTGCTTCTAGCTGTATGTGATAAGGTACAGGGAGACAGAGATAGATTAAAAAGGAACCATTCTGTTTACAAGCAGAATGTAGAAGAAATATAGAAATCTCCGGCTTATTGAGTTGAAAAATAAAATGATCTTTCATTCCAACTATTGGAAGCCAGTAAGAAATCCTCAAAGTGAAATGAGGCCTGGGGTCAAACATCAAATCAAGGGCTTGTCTCTAAGGCCTCTTGTCACACATGTAAGCCCCAGGAAAGAAGAACCACCCTATTAACTCACAAAATTGTGAGAAAAAAAGTCCTCATGTTTTTAAGCCACTAAAAGTTTTGTAGTGATCTGTTGCACAACTCACAAATTCAAGTTATCTCTAATTAATTTCCTTAAAATAATACATTTTGAACTAAAGTCTTCTTGATATGTAAATCTAAGCATGAGCAGCCTGACTCTCTCTTTCCTTTTATTCCAAATAAGTTAAATAATTCAGTATTCATAAAGAGATTACTCATATTATAATTTGTAACCCAATTTCTTATGTGCAATTATATGATATATAATATTATATAATATTACATTATATTCTTCTTAATGATGTACTCCTTATAGATTAATAAATATTTTTTATTTTAATGGAAGGCTTTCTAGAGATATAGTTTGAATTCAAAAACCTGTTGGATATGTCAATTGCTAATGAGCCAGGATTTTATCATGTCACTTACTTAACCTGTATATTTCCCTCAGAACCAAAATATATATGGAGATTTTTCAAACTAATCTAAAAGAAAAAAAATAGTTGATTGCTTTTTTCTTTTTAATTCTTAAACATGGTGAGTTTTAAATAATGAGTGAGTGAATTGAGTGAGTTGACTCTCAACTGGCAAATTTTTTTCTTCATCCTTGTTAATCATGGGGTATTGGATACAATTTGGAAAAACATTACAGAAAATATAGATAGAAAGTTGTTAGTGCTACCTAAAAGATACGAGGTATGCATTTTTTTTTAAATAATTGAAGCTTTGCTATAATCAGGCTGGCAGTTGTTTTTCATGATAAGATTATTCAAAGGCAAACTGCAAGTGAATAAAATTAGCTGACTAGTATATTTCTATAGCACAGAGATACTTTTCACTAATGAGAAGGATAAATAAGTTTGCTCTTTGTGTTTAAAATGAATTATTTTCAAATATAAATGGCAAAGAGTATCATCTAAGTAGAAGTGTAATGAGAAGCTTCTAGCATGATTTAGAGAAGACAATGCACACATGTTCATGGTTAGAAGTCAAAGTGTTCTAGGAAGAAGCCTTGGCCAGCAAAGTTCTGTAGTTGTTTCAACGACTCATCTAGTTTCTAAAATAGTTGAAAAAGAAAAAAAATAACATATTAGTTTAGCAAATGTAGAAATTTAGACATATAGCCTTTGATGTGAATTCCTGAGTTATGCAGTTATCAATATCATTCATTGGACATCCTTCAGTCTCTTGGAAAAGTCTAAGGGTGGCATTTGGAAAAGTAAGTGCCTTATGTCAAAATCAAATTTATTCGACTTAACTGGCACAGCAAATGTGAGAACTTAGAAGTTATTCTCTCAACTGATTAATCAGAATTCTCTTCTTGAAAATTCACCTAATTTCCAGAAATTTTTTAGATGAGAACTATTTACATATGAAATATTTACAGCTATAGAAATATTTATAATCATAGACTTGCAAAAAGAAAGGCAAAACATTGGAGAAGATAAAAGAGAGATTAAGAAAGTGATGATGAAATGAAAAGTCAGTGAAATGAAATAAATTTATGAGACATGTACTCCTTGAGGCTTGGCTTACCTTTCTAAAAATATCAGGAATGTTCCAGATAATGACCGTAGGTCAAATAGTTAAGCACTTATAAATATTGTATTTGGCTCCTTGGCTAGGAAGATGGAAATCATGATCAAAATAAGAGGTATATTTTCTACCTCTAAAAGAGAGATTTGGACAAATTGGTGTTTTCCATCTCCAGCCCCAAAGTAGAGTCTTATCCTGAAGTCAGTTTATCTAAACTGGAAACAATAATTGCCTTTAAAAATTATCCATTAACACTCTTAGAAATCTCCTTTGACCAGTGGTTATAATGGATTTCTAGTTATTGTTCTAGTCTGGAACCAGCATCTAGTAATCCCCTAAGGTCTGTGTGCATCCCTTTTACTGGCACAAAGTTTCTCAAATAGGATTTATAAATTCCTTTGAATAAAGCTTTTTCCACAGATATACTTGTAATGTTACATTAAGTTTCTTCATGAAGGATGTCCACTCATTCTTGAAATTGATACTCAAGTCTTAGATTTGAGGATGAGCCATAATTTTCTAAAGTGATGACTCAAGCTTTTTTTAAGTCAAGGTAGTTTTCCATTTCACACGTCAAGTAGGACCTTACCAGGCTGCCTACATATTTAGCTTCTGGGAATATTGTAATCTTTAATCATCAGCAAACCTCTGAGAAACGCTACCACATGGACTCTGTTGACTATTATAGAAAACATACTCAATTTGCCAAAGCTAGCTAAATACCATGTCATGGTCTTAGCCATCTCAGAATCTTCCTATCTAAAATAGAATTAGGGATCTTATTTTACTTCTAGAGTTTCTGAACTCCCACCTGCTTGGTGATATCTCTCTTAACAATGCAGATTTCAGGATCTACCATGAAGGGAGTGATCTGGACTCTCTAACAGAACATAAGAGGTGGGTTCATAATGATTCAAGCTTGATAAACTTATTTCAGCCTTCTTATCTCTCCAAGTCCTTGCATTTTATCTGGTATATACCAGAGAATTCTGTGATTTTAACTTTATTTAGGGTAGCCTACCACTAAATCACAGTTTCTATCAGTCAGAACACAATATTGAACTCAGAATGTCTGATAAATTCATTAGCTATTAATAAATTGATTTAGATCTTTGAGAATCCAAGATATTCATTTCCACATTTATTACTAAATGTTTTAGTAATAAAATTTAGCAAAATATATGCCTAATTTTTCTGGGTTTAAATTTATAATCTGTTTTTCAGGTCATGCTGATATTTCTCTCCAAATAAAATATAAAACACATGAAAATAAAATCTTTGTCCTATTCTTTGCTCCATGAAGATGGCATTTAATGAATATTTAGTGAATAAAATAATCAATGAATAGTTTGCATTGTAGATCTAGAAATAATGGAAGATGATAGAACAAGAGAAGACTTGACTCTTCCTGCAGGTATGACTTTCTTAGGGGAGAGACTGCAATATGTTAGCACTTTGTAGAGCTTATATGCTGAACTCTGTTAAATTCTAGTTAATATCTAGAATATGTATACTTAGAATATGTCTTTTCTTATTACTAAAGATTACGCAATCATTATATTTATTAGTTTTAATCTCAACGGCTTTTGCTCTCTATAAGAAGTAGATTAAGTATTTATGTTCTTAATAAAATATAGCATTATAAGTTTCTAAATAAATACAATACTGACATTCAGAGCAATAGATCTAAAAATTAGAATGACATTCTTAATTAAGAGCCTTTCTGTTGAGATTCTCCGTAAGTGTTTCCTGACACACACTCCAAGATGATAAGTAATGTACATTGAACAATTTGTTTGTGTTTGTATTAAGATGATTCTTTGAGCTCTTTCTGCTACCCTGAAAGACACTGCAATTTTCCCCAAAGCTAAGGTCTTCAGAAAGTAAGCCTTGACCTCATTTAGTCAATTGCTGAATATTTTAAACTGGAACTTCCTAGATAAAGAAGTTGCTAATTTTCTATTTTTCCTCATGATATTTTACTAGATTAAATTAAAACTAAACTATAAAGAATAATGTTTTCACTGCTCCCTTTTCTACAAAATGGAAGCCTACAATGTTGAACTAGGAAAAGACAAACCAACAAACTAGACTTAACTTTTGTCTCTTATACCATTGTTTGGCAGGTTTTCTGGAACTGTCCAAGTGATTTGGTGGTAAAGGGGAATTAATTTTTGATTTCACTTCATCTGAAATCAAAAAAGCACTCTGGTTCTCTGGACTATCCTCTTTTTTTTTTTTAATTACATCTAATAAATATGAGAACCTCTATTGTAAATTAAACAGTATTTCCCCCTGAAGCCTTTCTTTGGAAACCCCCCTGTTAAGAGGATGATAGTCTTCAAAAGCTTTATTCTCCGTGAAATTCCCTTTTCAATCTGGACAGTCTTTGCTGTGATTTCTTCTTTGCTAAATTGCTTTTAATTATATTCTTGTTTGCTTTTTGCCTCATCTTTTAAATTAAATTTAGCATTAATATGATGTGTCTCAACAAGCCACCTGAATAATCTCCCTATCTTAAGATCAACTGATTTGGAAACTTAATTACATCTGCAAAATCCTTTTTGACAAATAATTCAACATAACCATGGGAACAATATCTGCCAATAATCACAGGTTCCACCCACACCCAAAGAGAGATTGTACACTATCAAGAGTCATTGGGTATCCTCTTGGAATTCAGCCTACCACAAGGAGCAAGATGTAAATTTGAGAAAGCCTGCTAAAAATTATCCATTTTTTCTGTTTTTTTTTTTTTAAGACAATGCTAAAGCGATTATTTAATATAAAGAATTATTGGATGATATGGACATTTACATGGTTATTGAATATTAAAGTGAAATTTTAGTTTTGGTCATAAAATTATTCACAGATGTGTTCCCACAATGGCTTTTAAAAATCAACTTATATTTGTTTGTTAATAAAATATTTAAATCTCTTTAGAACATACTAGTTCCAGCAATCTCATATAGAAATAAAGACCTTGACAGCTAAGTAGCTAATGAATGCAATAGAATTTTCAGCACCTTGTCATTTGCTGCCATCTCTGCCACCAACTCTGTACTCCAGGGAATTAGCTATTTGAAGAAGGGTCAAAGGTCCTGAAATAGTGTTGGAACTTGCATGTGAAATGACACTACCTTGGCTCAACTCTAAATATGCTAGAAAAGAGTAAATAGCCAGAAGTAGCCAGCAGTTCAAAATAATAAATTTGAAAAAGAAAGTAATATGTGATAAGTGTAGTCATGTTAATGAAGATGCAAAAACACATTACTCTAGCATGGTAAGATTCATTTGAAAGAATAAGAAAATAATATATAGGCAAATTAGAAATGCCTCTGTATAAATTTCTACTTTTATTTAAGAAAAAATATCCTGCCTACTATTTGATTTTGATTTTTTTATTTTGACGATTTTAGTCCTTTCAAATCATATTTTTATGTGAATTTTTTACACTCTCCTATTTCCAAATTTATTTGAATTACTATGTCATGAGAATCTGATATAAAACTGAAATTCCTCATCTGGTTAAAATAACGTAGACATCACCACAGGCAAGTGCCACTTCAGAAATAAAACTAAAATAAATAATATTTATTATTTGTCATGTTACATTTCTTAAGCTGTGTCTGTAAAAAATTGCTAATGCAAGAATTTTTATCTTACAAATTCTTAGGCACTTACAAAGTAGCAAAACATATTTATAAATATTCTTCTGAATTTAAAATCATTTTTTCTTTACATTAGAAATTGGGTTCTTTCCTCCTTGAACTCCTAGGAGGCTGCTCAATAGCCCAGGGTTGTTGATACTTAATTCTTAGCCCAGGTACTATAATAATAGCTGCCACTGACCGACTATTATTATGTCTAAGAGACTGCTCAAAGCTTTCTTCCCCAAAACTATAAAAATATCATTCTAATAAAACAGGTGAAAAAACTAAAATCAAAAACACTTGGTAATTTTCCTAAAGTAGTAAGTGGCAGAGTGGAAATTATTTTAATTCAGGACTTTATAATCTTTGAAGCTAATCAATTAGATAGAAAACATAAAGGCCTGAAGCAAAAGAAAAAAAAATAAAGATTAACTCATGTGTCTCAATATGTCAGTCATCATTCTGTTTTAGTAAAAATATTTTAAACTTCTCAATCACCATTCATTGTCCATTTGTACTACAGTTTTTCCTTCTTCAAAAACATTTTGGGTTTTTGTAACTATTGTCTAAGTACAGTGTATTTTACATCTAAGAACAAAAACTCTCTTTCTAGAATAATCAATGTAGGAGAATAGTCTTTAAAACAAGATTAGAGCACTCTACAAGTAAGGGTCACAACAGCTAGTACCTATGGCAGCTGGATATTCTGCAAAGAGAATCGTGAACACGAAGGAGGATTTGAGAAGACATGAGAACAATGTGTGAGTTGTGACGAGTTCTCTGAGAGAACCAGATTGTATTTAGGGTCTCTTTGGGGGCAAGGAGAGACTAATGAGTATGAAGATAATGAGTATGACTTTTACCAGGTAAGATGTTTATTAAAGTGATGTCATGAAGGAAAGGCTTTCAAAGGAGAGCTGTTAAACCCAGGAAGGCAGTTGAAGGGAAACTTGAGATTTGGAAATTTTGGATAGTTTGATGCTTGAGCAAATTGTTTAAAATAACTTTTGAAATATAAAAAGGAATCAATAAATTTGTCAAATGAATAGTGAATACATGTGTGAATGAATGGTATGTTCCCCATTCCTGTAGTGAGTTAATACTTTGACCATCCTTATCTGGATAACACTGAATAGCTGAATATTGTAACCATTAAGAGTCAGTATTTGACTTCATGTGTTAGGATACCATTATTAGTACCGTTTTTTCTATTGTAAGAGAAAATCTCCTTCTATTAAGAGTACTTACATCTTTCATAAAAACCTTACATACAAATTTTCATATATATATATATATATATATATATATATATATATATTTGTCTTTCAAATTCCTTCATTTAAAATGTAGGTTTTTGTTAAATTAGCTTACTACATATAATCTAGTAATAAAAACACATGAGAAACTTAAGAAATAGAAAAAAAATTACTATAAACTGTAAAAATTTATTTCTATAACATATAAGTTTCAATTTGCTTTGAACTTATGTGATTTGGAAATTTAGAATCTCAAATTCTACTGGCTTAAATTATCAGTATTTGACCTGCTGCTTCAATGTCAAGCTGATGATGATGGTCATAATTAGGATTATTATTATTTTGTTATTGTACTCTAGGGAAGATTTAAATAATTTCCTTAGGTTACCGGATTGTTATACTTTATGGTAGACATACCTACATAACTTGGCTTTCTACATAGCTTTGCTTCTCCAACTCTCTATGGGCATTAGCCTGCAGTCAGACAGAATATGATAAAGAAGTAAAATCATAGAGCCTAAGTGATCTTTTTTATATTAATTTTTGATTTCAAATAAAATAAAATATCATTAAGGTCAGTTGATTTTTTAAAAATAAGAACTACTTGTAGTATTAAGTATAATTTTTATATTACTCAATATAATAAATATAAGTTCACAGTAACAGTTCTTTTCAAAGAAGACAAATTCATATCTCTACTCCTATACCTTTCTTAAGACTTGAATAATCAAGTATGAAATTGCTGGGGTAAAAATCATACATTCCTTTGATGATTTAAATATTGTTAAGCTAAAAATAAAACTACCAACAATGCATGTTATATGTCAATATTAATTTCCCTACTTCATTCTCAAGAAAGAGTTTTATAAATCTTTAAAGTTTTATCTAATCTTATGGAGTAAATGTGGTATTTCTTTAAAAGAATTGTCTGCATGCTATTTTTTTAATTTTCTAGTTAATGTTTCTATGTTATTTATTGAAATTAAGTGAGTGAAGGCAGGACAAGTGGCAAATGAAAATATTTTGCTAAAACTTCTGCCTCTAATGTTAGATATAGTTACAGACAAAAGACTCCACTATAACATAGATATCTAGGCCTTTTTCCAAATTATAACACATAAAATATGATGACAATAGTTATATACCCATCTGTCACATATTTTAATTTGTACTATAATTTAACTTGATAAAAAGTTTTATTATTAATAAAATTATTATTAAGAAAAGTTGTTATTCTTTGCATTGCATAGAAAATCATCCTCTTACAGTAAACTCATGCACAGCTGCTTGATTAATCAAGTCTTAAGAAAGGTTTTCATGTCAGTACCAATAGGTAGACCTTTTCTCTTATAATGATTATAAAGTACAGTATTTAAGTCTTTTTATTTTATGATTTCAAGGCATTTACTTGTAAAGATAAAGGATACCATTTTAACTATTTGCTCTTTTGATAATTTTTTATTATATATCTGTTTACAAATTTCAAATAGTGCTACAATAATCTCTCTCATATGCATTATATCTAAGTGTTTAATTGACATTTAAGGCATTTTCAAAGGATGCAGGATGCTTGGTTAAAGAAATGTATGGTAGCCTTATACTGAGTGGTATTTAATTATTTCAGTCCTCATCTGTCACATTAGCACTCTCCTGTCTCATTTTCAGTGCCCCCAAAGCTATGCAGTTGACAGATTATGGAAAATAAATCTAGTATGGAAATACTGATAATTTGCTCAAGGTCAGAAAAAAAGCCAAGAGTAATTTGCAACTACTAAATTGGTAGAAGTAGTGATTTGGCTTTTTGTAAAAGGTGGGAGGGAGACTTGACAAGAGTCAAGATTCTTTAGAGAAATATGCAAATAAAAAATTTACCACTCTTTTAAATTCTTTTAATTCATCAGTTAATCTCAGCAATGATCTACTTTTCATAACATCGTATATACCTAATCACATGATCTCACTTCTCTTCTGCATATTTGAAGATATTTATATATATATGTTATATATACATAGATATAGATATAAATAATATATATGTATATATAAACATTGATAAAGCACAGTAGCCTATCATATTTCCATCTTTTTAGAAAAACAAGTGATTTGTAGCATGATGAGATCAAATCTTCTTCCATGCTGTGCTAACGGCTATATTTTAAAACTCAGTTAGTGGAACTCGTGCAATAGCCCAGACTGATGACATTAATGTCAGTTCTTTGAACAAATCTAGTTAATATGAAAGCAGAAAAGAAAGATGATCTCATTTTAGAAATAACAATAAAAATGATGCTGTTCAGTAAGGAATTGAGACCACGAGGTTTTAATGTTACATCTCTGAACTTATCTTTTATTAGTCAACTTTCCACTATAAAATACATAAAAAATTCATTTATGGAGAATATAGCTCAGAACTGTTATACTGTTATAAAGTGGGTGCTTTGCTGAGAAGAGATCATCACATTATTAGCTTGTTCCTGCCTTTATATCCAGAAGTGTTTATTGAAGCCCTACTCTGTTCACAGTATTATGCAAAGGTCTATAGACTATAAAGATAAGACTATATGTTGTCTACAAGGATTGGTAAGTGGGGAATACAAAATATATAAACATATCTTGTTTAACATATATGTGCGTTACATATAAACATGTGCATATTTAAAATAAGCAATTTGATGGTAAATGCCTTAGTTCAGGTTCCCTAGAAGCAGAAAGAAATATATGGATTTTTATTGACATAATTTATTGGTGACCTCTTTCAAGAAAAAGAAAGTAAAGGAAGCAGGACAAAGCAGGGGGCAAAAAAAAAAAAAGAAAGCAAGGATGTACTCTCAGATAGAGACTAGTTTCAGTCTGACCACATGGATAACTTTTGGAAAAAGATTTCATGGCAGAATTGTTTTCTCTTTGAGAGAAGGGAACCAATCTTTTGTACCTCATGCCAGTCAGTCATGGACCAAGCTCTGTCTCCAGGGATTTAGGGGGTAGGCAGCAGTATCTCCCAGACAAGGTAACTTCCATTTGGCTGAAGGCAAATCTCAAGCAAAGGGGATAGCTGTCAGTTGTCATCTGTCAACACAAATGTAGGGAATGGGTACACTGTCTGTTAAGGTGGGGAATCAAAGTGGAGTGTCAACAACATCAATTAGAGTTTACCACATCCACCACTCAGATGCACTTGCTTTTCACATTAAGTTCACTCTATCTAAGCACTTCTTTGAGCTATTGTTCACAATTTCTGGGGAAACTTTCAAAAGAAGACTTGCTGGGACATACTCTGAACTGTGCTGCTACAGTTGATCTTTAGGCCATAACTAATACTACTCATGTCCCTCTTTCATAACCCATTCTAGATTGTCCTTCTCTTTATCTAACATTTCTGATGGTATGAATATCTTGCCTTATAGATTTACTTAGATCTTTATCCCTGAGATCTGAGCTCTTATTATTATGCCCCAAAACACTATGATTGATGTTCTTGTACATTTAGAATTATAACTGGTCCAGGAAATAACAAAAGCCCACCAATGAATCACCTAAGTGCTGTATTTACTTATCTTTGCCTTCTTTATGAAGCAGCACTTCCACTCCCCCATGATGATCATGGTCAGCCACCCATGCCAATATATCAACTTCTTTCTTTGATTCCTGGTCTACTGTCACAAAGATTCCAAACATTCTAATGAGGTAGTAGTCAAAAATTTTGATTTACTGTGACTTTTACCTGTGATACCATGTGGAAACTTACTTTCTGTAAGAGCCAGAAATGCTAGACCCACGTAGCTTAAATGAACAGAGAGAAGAAATAATAGTGAGCGCTGGCACTCCTTTAGTTCTCAGACCCATATATTCTATTATTGACAATATAACACCTTATAATAGTTCTTGTTTAAAGTGTATAGTGCTCTACAAAGGATGTAGCCCCATATGAGTACTACATCATTTCCAAATTGAAGCATCAGCTGCTTTTTCAGAAGATTTTTTCATCACTCTATTAGGCCAGCAGTTTCTGTTTCTGGCCAGTACAATGTATCATAGGGTAAATGAATCTCATGATTTTATACTCACTGCCATACTTCTTTGGCTATAAAGTGGGTACCTTGATCTGAAACAATGTTATTTTTACATTATAGCTTTTTAAAATTCTGGATATTGAAGCGAAACGTCATTCAAGAATTTTTTAGTTCCTTTTTGAGAAAGAATTTAATGTGCTTTTGGTTTTACACAACATAGTTGTATCATGTTAGGTAGAATTATGACCTTATTATTGTCTTTACTTGGAGATTAAGTATAATTTAAGAAGATGTGTGAGTACCAATTGTCAAAGGGTGAGCTTTTGATGGTTAATTTTATATACCAACTTGACTAGCCATAGAGTGCCCAGATTAAACATTTCTATGTGTGTTTGTAAAGGTGTTTCTGGATAAGATTAGGATTTGAATTAGTGGACTCAGTAAAGTAGACTGCCCTCCCCAGTGTTGGTGGGTATTATCCAAATTGTTGAAGTCTTAAATAGAACAAAAGGCAGAGAAAGGATAAATTCACCCCTTTTTTTCCAGCCTCACTGAGCTGAGACATCTCATTTCACCTTTTCTTACTCTTAGATGGGGATTATTCCATCAGGTTAACCAGTTCTTAGCCTTTAGACTCAGAATGAATTATATCACTGGCTTTACTGGGTTCCCAGCTTGCAGACTGCAGGTCATGAGACTTCTAAGTCTCCATAAACCTGTGAGCTAATTACTAATATATGTATGTATATGTGTGTATATATATATATATATAAAATAACAATATATAATAAATATAAAAATACATAAAAATATATTAATAATAATATATCTATTTTTATTATTTCTTACTGGTTTTGTTTCTCTAGGGAACCCTAACACATCTGTAAATATTACCTTACCTAGCAAAAGGAAATTTGCAGATGTGATTAAATCAATGATTTTATAATAAGGAAATTATTCTGGACTACCCAGGTGGGAACAATGTACTATGAGGACCTCTAAAAGATGAAAGAGGAAGGCAGAAAAGTGAGAATTAGAGGAGGAGATGTGATGATGGAAACGAATACAAGTGATTGCTCATTTTAAAGATAAAAGAATGCAAGCAATCTCTAGAAGCTAGAAAAGACAAGAACATGAATTCTTAGAGTCAATAGAAGAAACACAGTCCTATGTCATCTCATGTGATTTTAGCCCAGTGAGATCCATTTCCAACTTCTAACCTCCCGACTGTGAGAAATTAAATTTGTGTTGTTTTAAGGCCTTAGAATTTTGTCAATTTGATACAGGAATAAGAATGTTGTGATTTCTAGGGCACAAGTAATCTACTTGCCGACATAATTTCCTTAAAATGTGTTACCCCGCTTGAACTCAGCTTTGGTTTTTGTTTCTGTCAGATCAGACATGTATCAACAGCAATAGTTGGGACAGCCTTGGTGAGAGGGAGCCAAAGCTTAGTCAATGCATAATCTCTATCTCTATCACCATGGTGTTAATATTCATGAAGCCATTTTGCTAACACTGAGCTGTCTGAGCACAGAAGCTGGCTGATATCAACTAGATCATCCTCTCCACTTGGTGATTTAGTGCCTCTCCTCTAGTAACATGATAATATGATAATACTCACACTTTGTGTTCATTTTATCAATCACTACACAATGCCTCTTCATAAAATCTTTTTTCTAAACTTCTGATCTCACTCATTATAGGTCCTTGACCAACCAGCTAAGCCATTCGTTACTGCCCATGAGTCTATGTATACGCTTATATAAGCCACTTCCAGCTCCAGATGCACTTCCCAATACTCTCTACACTGGGAGTATTTCCCTTTACCGCTGTCTTCCAGGACCATCCCTGACTGGAACTTTGTTGCCAGAACAACCTGATTTTATTATGCATCTATCTATCAAGTTGGTCCATTCATGAACTGGGCTTTTTTTTCCCTCTCTGTCATCTGGCCATAGTTCATAAAACCATAGTTTTAAGCTGAGGGATTGGTGTCATGAAAAAATTTGTGACATGAATTTCTGGGCTGTCTTTTTGTACAGATTACTGTACTTTCTTGCCTGCTTTATTTTGACTCTGGATGTACAATATCCATACTACAATAAATTTCTAATCAGCCTGCTTTACCTGACTGGTTGGTAGGTTTCATAGCAAACAGCACATAAAGGTTGCTTGATGTTCCATAGTTAGGCACTCAGCTTCTATAATGGGTGTGTAGCCTGTCATGATCCATTTTTCAAATGATATATAAGTTCTTTGTTGCAGATGGCATGACCTAGTTCCATGCTAGAGTTTTGCGCCAATTCTCCTGTTGGTCTTGCCACAGGCTCCATTTGGCATATTTCTCTACCATAGATATCACTAGTACCATGGTACTCCCAGGTCATATGCTTCAAGTGGCATGGATGTTTTCATTTCAAGTGGAGTTTATGGCCTTTCTTGCTCTAACCTCACTTGAAATGAGCAGTCTAACATGTAACCCAATAATTGTGTCAGAAATATTTCTAAGTTTGAAAGGTGCTGTCTACTAATGAATGTCAATATCAATGGGCAAATATTGAGGAAAAATAGGATATTAGCACCATCTCAAAGTGTCTCCTCCAGTATATTTATCAATTTTCAAGAAAAATACAGTAACCTTATTGTGGAGAAACTCGGCAAACACTACTTTTACATAATCAGGATTAAAACACTAGTAATAAAATATATTGAAATCTTGTACTTCCTGACATTATTCACTGAGAAAAGTATAACACTTCTGTGTTATTCTTGTCAAAAAATGCATAACTTTAATCAGATTATGAGAAAACATCAGTCCAAATATTTTACAAAATAACTGAGCAGTGATCATCAAAAGTGTAAATGTCATAAAATACAAGAAAAAAAAAAAAAAAAACCCAGGAACTATCACAGATTAGAAGAGATAAAGTAGACAGAATAACTAAATGCAGTATGATATCCTGAACTGGATATCGGAAGGGTAAACGAAACATTAGGAGAAAAACTGGTGAAATTTAACTAATTTTAATAAGTAGTATTTATTATTACTTATTTAACTAAGTTTAATAAGTAGTATTCTATCAGTGTTAATATCCTGGTCTTGGTAATTGTACAGTGTTTATGTAAGTTATCATCAAAGGAATAAGACTATACAATATATGTGAATTCTCTGTTGTATTATTGTAACCTTTGCAACTTTTGTTGTAAATCTAAAAATATTTTAAAATAAAAAGTAAAAACATTTAAACATAAAAAGATAACTGAATTAAATACCTTATTTTTTGTTGAAATTGGATAAAAAAGCAAATCCCAACTATATGCTGCTTCTCTCTAGAATATAACATAAAGGTATGTTGAAATTAAAATAATGTAACAATAAACAGAAGAAAGCTAGAGTAACTAAATAAATATTAGACAAAAAGTATGACAAGATATATTACCAAAGATAAAATGGAATATTTCATAACAATAAAAAGTAAATTAGTCAAGAAGCCACAAAAATTCTAAATCTTAGAATTAGATTGCACTTAATAAAAAAGCTTCGAAATAAATGGATTGAAAATTGACAGAAGTAACAGAGAAATAGAAAAATCCACAGTTAAAATTGGAGATTTTAATAAGCCTTTGTAAGTAATTTTTTTTTAAAAGTGGACCAAAATGTAAATAAAAATATTAAAAAATTGATCTAATTGACATTTTTAGAATGCAACACTAAACTGAAGAATACATGCTTGCAAGTAGTGAATTAGGAAGAAAAATTCTAAAATAGGAGAAGTCTTAAGAGACCGACCATGTAGATCTTATAAGTCAAGATAAAGAATTTGTATTTAATCCAAAGAGCAATGAGAAGACATTGGAGAATTTTATCAGGGATGTGAATAATGTGAATATATTACATATTGTTTATTTACCAAAATCTACCTCAAATATCATGAGATTAGTGGTAAACAAAACATATGAATAATTGTGGGCCATGAAGAAGAAGGTTGGTTCTACAAACAAAACATAAAGTAGGTTATCATCACCTAATCATTTTTAACACGTACAAATAAAATTTATAGTATAAAAGGAGATTTGTTAATACTATTTAGGCATCTGTTAGGCCCTACTATGGATGAGAAATAAGGAAAGATTCTTAATGCTGTTCCCAAAACACATATACACAGGTACACACACACACACACACACACACACACACACACACACACACACACACACACACACACAGCCTAGTCCACAGGAAGAATATCTGGTTCAGAATCTTCCAAGATATTCTTGTAGGATAAATAAAGTTTCCTAATTCTGTTAGTCTTCCTTAACCATGAACTCCACAATTCAGGCTCTATGGTTTTGCAAAATTTTAGTCATTGCTATAGTAAAAGAATATGGAGATTGTGTAAGTATGCTTGAGATTTATATTTTCAAGTACCAGATATTTCTTGGCCACCAATCAGGTGAATATCACAGGCTACTATGTAACCTAGAGGTACCTGTTTGGAACAAATACAGTTAGAAAATAAGGGCTGAACACAGAGATTTAACAATGAAAACTTAAAGTGAGTTTTCTTATCCTTTCAGTCTGACTAAGATAACATAAAACATTACTTATTTCCTGTAACTTTTATTGCCCCTATTTGGGTCTCACAATTTCATGGGACTGCCGGAAAGGATCCATATCTTGACTTGCTTACCCCATGTCTGAAATAATCTTTTAACCGTTAGATTTCCAGTCCAAAGAAACTGACAAAGCAAAATCTAACCTGACTTGAAATTAAATGTTGACCCAGATTTCTCTTTCATGTTGCTCTCTCAGTACTGATTTGTGTGAAATGGGAACAGATGGCGATGTGTTACTTGTGGGGGAAAAAAACCTTTACTTCTAAAATGCTCCTCTTCACTCAATAACATATTGTCGTGAATAAATGTTTCATTTGCTTCATTTAATTATTCTGGCCCAGAATCCTTTGGCCATGCAAGTCTAATAAAAACCCAAATAGATAATATTGTTCTGGAAAGAAAGTTGAAAAAAATGATAATATAAACCATTTAGAAAGAAAAACATTGGAGACTAAAAGCTTTTGTGTCTCAGACTGAAAGGCAGTTGAAGAGATGGTCTCAGGGGCAAGTTTTAAAATAAGCTGTGGAATTAATAACATCCAACTCTGTATGTTCAGCAGCCAACAGAAAGCAGGCCTGAAGCAAACTGAGGAATGAAGTACACAAGAGAGACTCAGTAGACTGAAGGTGTGCGTATGTTGGCTGACCAACACAGAACCTAGAGTGGGTTATTGTACATAAAAAATTGTTTATTAAAAACCAAGCCTAACATTTCCAATTCTCAAATATAACTGGAAAAAAAAATGTTAAGCTGAAAAATTTGCGAGTTATTTTGGAATAAAAGTGGAGTTCCTACAAGGATGGATTAAAGAAAACAGTCTACTACTTCTATTTAAAATCTCCCTTGTGTATGTATGTGCTTTCCCCTCCAGAGGAAGAACATGAGAAATGTTTTAAAACCTCTAGTTTCCCAGTGGTTACAGCAGGGTAGGAAATGATTCCCTCCCTTCTTCCCTTCCTCCCTTCCTTC